>NC_056729.1:1730927416-1730972416 GCF_019279795.1 Protopterus annectens | reverse complement strand
GTTCTTCAGACCATAACATCCTGAGTACCTAAACAGTTACATTTAAAAACATTCTTGCCAATCAGAGCAACGCGCCCTAAAGCGTCATTTCCTTCATTGAATTTGGTATCATTAAAAAGTTAAATCTGCAATATCAAAACCAAAACACATAAATAAATGCATAAATACGTAATCAATGCTTCCAAACATCTTAAGAAGCAAACCGTCATTGACAAAAGTTCAAGAATATATTCAATTGACAAAATCGGAATATACAAATTAATAAACACTCAAACTCTAGGATATAAAATAAAATCTAACCTAATCCTTAAGAAAGTATTCAATCACGAATACTTGCATAAACTCTAAACAGATTTAACTTCATCTCTAATGGCAATTTGACAGACCACGTATGTTAGCAATAAAACGCATGCTGCGAATGCATAGCCTATTATAAATGCAAAAAATACCAACAATTGTCTAAGATAAGGAATAGGCTCCATACCTTTACTTAACTAACTTCTCCTGTGTATAGTAATATATACTCAAACATGTATACTATAAAGAACGAAGATATAGTCCTCGTAAATTATGCTATAATTCATAACTTGTTTCGTATATTCACGCCATGTATTTAAAAATTCCTGATTACAAAATAACATGACTGCATTAATACTGTCGCTAACTAAAAAAGAACCACGGATCTACATTCACCTTAATAAAAAAACAATAGTATCAAAGTACATCAAAATGCATTAAAGCGTATATCGCATGTATAAAAATGCATAAAGTAAACAGTGTACATATAAACACATATTCAAAAAAATATAAATATGTAAAGTCTTGGCTAATCAAGGCAATGCCATCTAAATTTGAACAATACAATAAACGCGTATGTCCATTATCTAACTGCTATGACTATTAAACTAGATCAGTGTAATCAATAAAAAATGAGACTACATTCATCGAAAATCTATAAATATAAATATACGTATAAATTTAAGCGAACCTCTTAGTTAATATAAAACTAATATAAAGTTGATTAGGATGCATTAATGAATTAATGCGTGCATACCAACAATCAACACATAAAAACTGCTGATAATAATCAATAAATAATGATGACATATAAAGATAAACATAAGTAATAAAAAATGATTAATAAAAAATGATTAATAAAAATGTACATCATGCTACATAAGCATAAAAATATAAGTGTATGAAAATATCACCTCCTGCCTCTATGAACATAATAGATATTAAGTCTGCCGAGTGCAAAATCAATGGCTATCAAGCAACTACTGTCTATACATCTCCGTATAGAGATATGTGGGCTAACAGTGAGAAGTCAGAAAGTAAAGTTACATCTGACTTCACGTCTGCAAAAATGTATTGAATATAGTAGCCATCAAAAAATCTCCTTATCAGCTAACATTACAAGATGTCACAAATACTGATAGAATATAAAGGATATATTTACCTAATCTTGAGATTCCTATTACGAAGTACTGGTTTGATGGAAATCCTTTCATTCAACCCTTTACCTACATCTGCCCGGAGGCGGATGATCCATTTCATCTCTTTCTCCTCAGTGATATTGTTAGTATTACCACCACGGGGGTTAGGGGTGATGATATCAATCACCATAAACTCAAATATATGTTCTGAACCTGTGGACATAACATGTTTGGCAAGTGCATTAGTGGATGTTCCTATCCTGATGTTATACAAATGTTCCCTAATCCTATTCTTAAGGAGTCTATCAGTTTTACCTATATAAAACGAACAGCATGCTACACATGAAGCCAAATAAACAACATGTTGAGAGTTACAGCTAGCTGTACATCTAAACCTATATTCTTTGTTCCTATCAGGGTGAATGAAAACTCCTGTACTATTAATGAGGGAACAATAATTACATGATCCACAGGGAATAGTCCCTGCTTCCTTAAAGACTTCTCTCTCAGGATGCGTGTGGCACAACATCCTCTTGATGTTCCTTTTATTTTTATACCTGAACTTGGGCTTATCACCCACAAGTTCCGCTATTTGGGGGTCAGTCAATAGAACATCCCAATGTTTCCTAAAAATATTATAAACCCTATTCTTATCTTCAGTATAGAACATAGGTATTCTAATCTCCTTCAAATTATGTTCTTTAATACGAGACAATCGAACAATTTCGTCTGAAAAATAGGGTTTAGCTCTAGTCATTCTGAGAGAATCAATATCTCTTAACCCTACATGAAGATCTTTATGGCTGTACCCCCTGTGTTTAAATTTGTCTTTCAAACAATTCAATTCAGTTACAAAACCTTCTGTATTATTCAATCTAGATACACGCATTGCCCCTTTACAACATTATTAAACACGTAATCGGGGTGCATGCTGCTCCTGTGTAGCAAAGAATTTCTATAACAATCCTTCCTATGAACATGAGTATCAAAAGACCCATCTCCCAGTCTCTCTACACTAACATCCAAGAAGTCAATTTTCATAGCAGAAGCAACCATGGTGAACTTCAAATAATTAGTGATTTGATTAATCTGATGCACAAACAATTCAAGCTGATCACGTTCCCCTTTCCACAGGAAGAACACATCATCAACAAAACGTTTATAAAACAAAACGTGGTCCTTATACAGTGCCATCTCATATAGAACCTCCTCTTCCCATGAAGCAAGAAACATGTTGGCATAGCTATTGGCACAAGGAGTGCCCATAGCTACGCCATCACATTGTGAGAATAAAGTCTGTTCAAACATAAATATATTATTCTCAAGAACAATTGTCAAAAATAGACATAATAAATCAACCAATCCAGTACTATAATCACCATGCTTCTCCAGATAACGTTTGACAAATTCCACACCTTCATAATTCAGTATAACAGTGAAGAGAGACTGGATATCAAGTGTAACCAATATAAGTTCTTCACAACCATTCAACGTTTTACTACAGAATGAATAAAGATCTCACAAAAAATGTTGGGAGTCCCTCAAGATGTTTAAGTTATTGTTAATCAATGGGTGTAAATGCTTTTCTATATATACTGACAAAGGCTCAGTACACCAACCCCTCCCAGAGACAATAGGCCTCATGGGTGGGTCGGTTCCATTCTTATGAATTTTAGGTAGCCCATGTATTATGTATTCCACACTAGAAGACCAAATATCAAAAGACAGTCATTCAAAGAACTCCTTATTCACAAAGGATGTGCACACGTCCACACTGGTAGCCCAACATAATGCATCACAGATACCCTATGTTAGCTACACCTGCAGTAAGACAGCAATTCAAGTCATAGCCTGCTATATGTCCCAACCATGTCCCAAGAGTCAAACTCCATGTTCCTAAGCACCCTGGAGAATATTACTGTCCAACCTAACACTATCATACTGGTTGACCTCAACTACCCCTCCATTAACTGTGAAAGCTACCCATGTATCAATGCACTTGCCAAATCTTGCCTGGAATGCATCCATTCCAATGGCCTGGACCAGCTCATTTCCACACCCACTACAGGTAGCAGCATCATTGACCTAGTCAATACTAACATGGGCGACTGTTGCTGTACACCAATAGTCAACTTCGCCATGGTTAGATCTAACCACAATGTCATCACCTTAGAAATTCACACCCCCCCCCGCAAAGGTAACCACCATGAAAAACCTATCCAAAGCTAATTTTGACCTCCAAAAATCAGAGGTGGCTAATGTCATGGCACCCATGCAAATGGAGACTAATTGCATGACCTCCAAGCACACACCAATGCTGTTCATAGGTTCATAGGTTCATAGGTTAGTACTAAGCTAACTGCCCTTGCGAGCCATTTTAAGCCTAGCCAATTATCCTTTGTGAAACTCAAACCCTGCACCTTGTGTTTGTAAGGCAAACACCTTAACCATTAGGCCACCCTCCCAACCCTCCCAACATGTATGAACATGTATACAAATGCATGGAATCCACCATACCCAACAGAAACAAGATGCTCCCCTCCAGAAAAGGGAAGCCAATCTGGTGGTCCCCTGCCAAAAAACTCTACAACAGAAGGAGGAAACTGATATGGAATAAGGTGAAGTCCCAAGACTGGGAAAAACCCCTTATCAGCCTCAACAAAAAGATGAGATCCCTCATGAAATACCCTAAAGCTAACTGTGGAAAAAGAATTGCAGAACATAGTAAAGCCATCCACAAGGCCTCCTATATTTATGTAAAGAATCTCCACAGCAATGCCATGTTCTCTGAGCTACTGCACAATATTAACTGCTATACTGAAGCAACAGATATTGCCAATATACTAGCACACAGATTCAGTGGCAATTTTATTCCTCTCCCCACCCCCAAAGGACCAGTCATAATACCAGTACACTGCCAGGCACCCAGTAGTACTGCTGCTTTGGTCAACACACCACTGTCCAAGGCCAAAAATACAGCTTCTATTGGACCTGGCAATATCCCTGGCTGTCTTTTGCATGAACTGCAGAGTGAACTGTCACCTCACCTGTGTGCCCTGTTCAATCACAATCTCACCTCAGGCTTTGTCCCTACTGACTGGTGCACTGCTACAGTTATCCCTCTCCACACAGGAGGAGTGGCTGCAGACCCTTTGAAGTATTGCCCCATTAGCCTGACAAGGCTGTCATGCAAAGCTATGGAATGCATCATCATGAAACAGGGATATGGGAATCTCCAGAACCAGGATCCCACACTGTTTGCTTTTGTGAAGGGTAGATCATGCCTGTTCAATCAACCTGGTCGACTTCTTTGAGTCAGCCATCAGAGCTGATGTTTAAGGCAAGGTGGTTCATGCAGCCTACTTCAATCTGGCCAAGCCCTTTGATAACATTCCCCACTGAGGGTTCATGATCAAACTCACTAAGGTATGCATCAACCCCTATAACAGTAGGTGGGTTGCAAACTGTCTCACAGATAGAACCCACATTGTGAAAGTAGCTGAGCCCAAGTCAAACTGCTGACCAGTCACATGTGGAGATCCACAGGGTTCGGTCCTGGATCCTCTCCTGTTTGGTATCAACTTCTCTGAAGTTCATGCCAACATGAAGGGGCTCTGGCTGACAATGTTATGCTACTGATTTGCCAAGGACAACATCTGTCTGGGGAACAGACCAAACATAACAGCCAAACCTCTGGCCATTATGTGGATGGCTCTACAGTTGAGAGCTATGCAGACACAGAACTTTTTTTCAGACTGAAACCCATGCAGATGTAGCATGTTCAGACAAACCCTGTTAAACAAGCAGTATTCAAGTACTCACATTTTGCCCCTAGGTCTTGAATCATCTCCACCATTTAGTTGGCTTGTCTCCACAGGTCTTGTTCTAAGAGGTATTAGCTCACACACCTCCAAGATCTCTTCCTCACAGGTAAGGGAAAGGGCCAATGCCCACATGGAGTACTCAATTATAGTAGTGTGTTGCCATGACATTGGCTACTGGAATAACTACACAGCTGCTCTGCATGCAATCTGCAACTGGAGAACACCAATTGGTGCTCAGGCCATCACATGGTCATGAGCATTACCTACAAAAGACAAGTTGCCATCTATTCAAACCACCTCTGTCATAAACAGTCCATCAGTGCAAAGCTAAAGTAGCGTGAGAAAAAAAAATAAAAAAAGATATATCTGTGAAATATCCAGAAAAAAGGTATGTGAAATAAGTAAGCATGTAATTGGATGCAGTAGGTGGTCTGTAATGATGGAAAATAGGGGTTTGAAAGCATATGCCTCAACAAGACTTGTTGTACTGATCTACTGCTGAACAGCACTGATGGCCAGAGCATGTGGCTCTGTCTGTAGTGACTAGGCCAGCTACTGGGATGTTGTGCATATCCATATGTATGCTACTGTATCAAGCCGGGTTAAATATTTCTTTGGAAAGTGCATTGACGAATGTAGCCTATCTTGTACCGCAACTTTCACACTCACATATTGAAAAATGTACCGGAGGAACGATTATTATTTTCGTCCATCGAGTCTCTGTGTATATATTATACGTAATGCGTATTGTCTGCCTCCAATGTCTGTTTCTGTGTATATATTATACGTAATGCGTATTGTCTGCCTCCAATGTCTGTTAAGTTTGATTATTATTTTCGTCCATCGAGTCTCTGTGTATATATTATACGTAATGCGTATTGTCTGCCTCCAATGTCTGTTTCTGTGTATATATTATATGTAATGCGTATTGTCTGCCTCCAATGTCTGTTTCTGTGTATATATAATATGTAATGCGTATTGTCTGCCTCCAATGTCTGTTAAGTTTGATTTTTTGCAATCTGTAACATGACACATGTAATTAGATTTTTGACATGCAATTGATTTTTTTATACCTTGGAGTTTTCTCCCCAGGCCTCTGCTGAAAATGGACATACATCCAGTCGGACTTTCCCAGTCAACAAAATAAAAATAAAAAAAATAAATGTTACCTGGGCATATAACTACGGTACACATTTTGTCTTGTAAATATAAGACAACTATACAGAGCATGTGCAGAGTAAAGTACTGCTGCAGACACGTGTTGAACTGCATGTTATACACTGAGCTCATACCATTCAACTGTCCAGTGTTCTGCATGCTGACCATATGTGTTCCTTATATATATATATATATATATATATATATATATATATATATATATAGATATATAGATATATATAGTCATTTACCCATACAGTTGTGTCATATCAGTCACATCCTTGCCAAATCTGTGAAGACATATATTACAACATCCCCCTTGATTGTCCGCTGGCTTTTCCAATTCGGGATTGCCACAGTGGATCACCTGTAGCCATTTCTGCCTGTCCTCTGAATCCTGCCCTCTCACACCAACTACCTGCATGTCCTCTCTCATCACATCCAGAAACCTTATCTGAGGCCTTCCTCTCTTCCTCTAACCTGGCAGCTAAAGCCTTACCATCCTTTTCACAATATACTCCAAACTGATGTAATGCTATCTCTCCAATGTCTCATATCCATCCAACATGGCCTGAGCCTGTCTATATGCATTGCTAAACCTGTGCACTCGTGTCACACCCAGTGCAAAACATGACATCTGTAACTCTGCCATGTGCAGCTCTGACCCCTGACTTTTTGTCAATGCCACTGTCTCCAACCAATATAACACAGGTGGTCTTCACTACCCTCTTGTAGACCTTACATATCAAGTTTACTGGTACTCATCTGTCACATATCACTCCTGACACACTTCTCCACCCTCTCCATCCTGCCTGTACTGTCTTCTTCACCTGCCCTCCATAGTCCTCATCACTCTGAAATGTTGATCTCAATCATTTGAACACATCCACCCTTGCCAAGTGTACTCCATGCATCCTCAACAGTCTGCTGTCCTCCTTCTCATTCACACACATATATTCTGTCCTAGTGCTGCTGACCTTCATTCCTCTCCTCTCTAGAGCATATGTCCACCTCTCCAGGATCTCCAAAAGCTGTTCCATACTCTCAGTACAGATCACAATGTCATCTGCAAACAACATAGTCAACGGGGACTCCCGTATGATCTTGTCTGTCAAACTGTCCATCACCACTGCAAATCAGAAAGGGCTCACAGCTGATCCCTGATGTCATCCAACCTCCACCTTAAACAAATCCATCAATCCCAATGCAGACCTCAATGTTGCCACACCACCCTTGTACATATCCTGTGCCACTCTTACATATATCTCTTCCACTCGTGACTTCATCATACAGTACCATAACTCCTGTCTAGGAACCCTGTCATATGCTTTCTGTAAGTCGAGAGAGACACAGAGCAACTCCTGACCTTTCCTGTATTCCACCAGTAACAGTCTCAGAGCAAACATCACATTGGTAGTGACCTTGCCATGCATGAAACCATACGGCTGACCAGTACTCCTCACCTCTCTGCGTAACCTAGCTTCCACTACTCTTACCCATGACTTCATGCTGTGACTGATCAGTGTTATCTCTCTGTAGTTATCACAGCTCTGCACATCAACCTCATTCTTAACACCATACCCAAGCACTCCTCATGCAACCTCACACTTCTCAAGATATCAGTAAATAGTCTGGCTAATACACCACTGCCATTTCCCCTAAACAACCCCATGCTTTCACAGGTGTGCAATGTGGACCAACAGGCTTGCCAGTAGTCATCCTCTCCATAGCTATCCTTACATCCTCCTTGTTAAACCATTGCACTTCCTGATTCACCATACCCACATCATCCAACCTTCTCTGTCTCATTCTCTTCATTCATCAGCCTGTCAAAGTACACTGTCTATGTGCTCAACACATGCTCCTCACTTGTGAGTACATATACCTCATCATCCTTTATCTCTGTCCATGTGCTCCACACACTCTATTCGCTTGTGAGTACATATACCTCATCATCCTTTACCACTGTCCATGTGGTCAACATACTCTCCTCACTTGTGAGTACATATACCTCATCATCCTTTATCATTGTCCATGTGCTCAACACACTCTCCTCACTTGTGCGTACATATACCTCATCATCCTTTATCTCTGTCCATGTGCTCCACACTCTCCTCACTTGTGAGTACATATACCTCATCATCCTTTATCACTGTTCATGTGCTCAACACAATCTCCTCACTTGTGAGTACATATACCTCATCATCCTTTATCACTGTCCATGTGCTCCACACACTCTCCTTGCTTGTGAGTACATATACCTCATCATCCTTTATTACTGTCCATGTGGTCAACACACTCACCTCACTTGTGAGTACATACACCCCATCATCCTTTATCACTGTCCATGTGGTCAACACACTCTCCTCACTTGTGAGTACATATACCTCATCATCCTTTATCACTGTCCATGTGCTCCACACACTCTCCTCGCTTGTGAGTACATATACCTCATCATCCTTTAGCACTGTCCATGTGCTGCACACACTCTCCTCGCTTGTGAGTACATATACCTCATCATCCGTTATCACTGTCCATGTGCTCAACACCCTCTCCTCACTTGTGAGTACATATATCTCATCATCCTTTATCACTGTCCATGTGCTGCACACACTCTCCTCACTTGTGAGTACATATACCTCATTATCCTTTATCACTGTCCATGTACTCAACAAACACTCCTCACTTGTGAGTACATATACCTCATCATCCTTTATCACTGTCCATGTGCTCAACACACTCTCCTCGCTTGTGAGTACATATACCTCATCGTCCTTTATCACTGTCCATGTGCACAACACACTCACCTCACTTGTGAGTACATATACCTCATCATCCTTTATCACTGTCCATGTGCTCAACAAACTCTCCTCACTTGTGAGTACATATACCTCATCATCCTTTATCACTGTCCATGTTCTGCACACACTCTCCTCACTTGTGAGTACATATAAGTCATCATCCTTTATCACTGTCCATGTGCTCCACACACTCTCCTCGCTTGTGAGTACATATACCTCATCATCCTTTATCACTTGTGATTGTCTTTAGAATCTGCAGCAATTTAGTTTTCATAACTAGCTTTGGAGGATTTGATGATGGATCTCAGTTTTTTGCTGAGGGACTTCACCCTTTTCTGCAACAGTTTTTTCCTTCTGTTGTAGAGTTTGTTTATGGTTAGGGATCACCAGATCAGCTTCCTTTTTTGGAAGAGAGCATCTTGGTTCTGTTTGGTATGGCCCATTCCATGCACTTGTGCATGTGCTCATACAGTGCATTGTGTATGACTCAGCAGTCATGCACCTATTTTCCATTTGCATGGGTGTCGTGAAGTTATCCACCTCTGTTTTTAGAAGCCCAAAATTGGCTTTGGAGGCAACCTCTGTCTCTGTATACTGCCTAGTACTTCCTCAATCCACCAACAGATGTCCTTGCACTGCTTCCTCCATCCACGTCACCCCAAGCACCCATCTAGCTGGCTCCCTTACCAGCTTTGCTGTACTTAACCAGATATTTGATAGATTATCACTGCCACCCAGTGCCTGTCTCAACTCTTCCCTGAACTCCACCTCACAAGCACACTTTTACAATTCACACCATGTGATCCTTGGTGCTGCCCCCACACTCCTCCTCATCTCGATCACCATTATCTCACACACCAACATTCCCTGCTGCTTAAATACACGTTCCCCTGTCACCACTTTACAGTCTCCAATCTCCTTCAAACTACCCCTCCTACACTGGATGTATTCCACCTGTGTGCATCTTACTCCACTCTTGTATGTCACCCTATGTTCCTCCCCATGTTATAGTGCGCATTCACCACAGCCATGTCCATACTTTTTGCAAAGTCCATTACCATCTCACCATCTCCACTCCTTTTAACATCATACATACCCCTCCATCCACTCTGTTCCCTTCACCAACATGCCCATTGACATCTGCTGCAATGGCCAGTCTGTCACCCTTGGGTACAGTCGTCACCATGTCATCCAACTGATGTCACATTTCTCTTTCTCATCCATCGCACAACCAACTTGCATAGCATATGCACTAACAACATTCATCATTACACCATCAGCTTACAGCTTCAGAAACATCACTCTATCAGACACTTATATGTCATCCTCCAAAAACACTCTTGGCATACTGTTCCTTCAGCAGAAGCCCTACCCCCTTCCACCTCCAGTCCAACCTTGATAGCACAATTGTGACCTGCCTATCATACACCCAGCCATGATCCCCTTCCATGTGGTCTCTTGCACACACACAATATATCAACCATCCCCTGGCCATCATATCAGCTAGCCTGGTCCCTATACCACTCATACTGCCAACATTAACAATTCTTACCCTCAATGCCACCCCCCTAGCCTTTGACTGTTGGACATCCTCCAGGGGATGCCTTTCAGTGCAAAGGCTACTGTGCTATGGAATGACTCAAGTATGTTACAGCAATATTGAGACACTGTCACTGAACTTGTCCCATTGCACCCATGTATGCATGGCTTCCTACAGATGTCCTGCTGTAACAGGTTGAGAGGGATGACTGCACAGCAGGAGTGAAAATTTAGTGTGCCATATTGACATAGAACAGACATGTATGTGAGGTATTAGCTAGGTGCAAGTCAGTATGAGTAGGTGTTATGTGTCTACCTCATGAAAACAGACATGGGATTAAAACTGCTGTACATGTTCTACACATGTAATCTTAGCTACTGTGCACCCAAAAGATTGACATTTCTACAGCTACTGGTTGTTTCATTGCCCAGACACAGCCATGGTTAGTACAGTAAGCATGATTATCATTACTAAATTGGGGAGGTGTCCAACTGTGTTATGACTTTGGGGCCATGCCCACTAAAAACAACAGACTGAACATATACATGTCTGTATGGACTGAGCAATACCTTAATTATCATACCTGCCTCCACCAATGTACAGTAATCCCATTTGCTGGACAGCAGCATTACACAAACCACAGAGTTGGTCCCTATAGTGGTTGTACAGGGTAAAGTCGGGGCAGGAACCAACCTGACATCAAGTCAGCCATTGTCTGAATAAGCATATAAGGTCACAGGTGGATTACTGTAAGGCCAATTATGATAAAAAATTGGAGACATCCACCAGGGACAATCACCAGGCCATCTTCCCACATGTCTGCAATCTTGGAGGCAACATAGCAACCCAACCTGTAATGGTGGCCAATCAGACCACATAACATCTCACAACATAGATGCAGGCAACCTGATGCAGATAGGGTTAGGGCAAACATCCACCCTGGCTCAGAATCACTATAGGTGGATATGTACTGCACCCACACCTCTCCCCTCATCCCCAGTGAGCAGGTATATATTGCCTACTGAAAGGCAACAAATGTAAGTATCCATGGGACGTCATATCATCCATCTGCATCCTACATGAACTCAGTCATATGCTCCCAGCTGCATTACACACTGTAGTCGCACCAAGCCGCAGCACCATCCACACACCATTTGCATGGAAGATGGCTGATGTCATCCATTTACACACCCCTGAATGAGGAATGATGGATTATGCAAACAACTTGCCCTCACTGCAGGCAATATGACTCATCAGGACCAGGACTGCAGTGCAAGCTGATACTGTGCTGATAGATTACAGTGGTATGGTGTGGTTGTGAGTGTTGGCTACTGGTATGGTTGTGAGTGTTGGCTACTGGTATTTAAGGTCCATGTGCAAGTACTAGACATACTGTTGCCACAGGTATGGGGTCCTGAGATGTGTTTCCCTGTTAGTGTCTACCAGGTGCAATGCCACATCACTGGTGGGAGACCTTTTCACCAGTGGAATGCAACCTGATAATGGAAACCATAATGCAGAACCACACAGTACTGTTGGGCTGAAGCCAGCAACATCTGTGGGAGAGGACCACCCTGTGGGATGACCCTGTCCACAGGGTAAATTAAGTGGGCCTGCACACACGTACATATGCACAGGTGTGGCATCATGCCACCAACCTCATATGCCATGCCTGTCAAAGGGCTGCTGCCGTGGCCAGGGACTCCACAGATGGAAAACCAGCCATGCAGATCCCATTGACACCAAATGAGGAGCTCCTTGCCAAGCTTGGGCCACCCATCACAGCACAACACTAGGGTACAAAGCCCCACTTGCTGGAAGTGTGTAGCACCCACACAATGGACAAGGAGCATGCAGGTAAGGTCTCAGTGGGGATTAGTAGATTACTGTATGAGACATACTTGTAGCTGTACAGTATCTACATGCATGTGCCAGGTACAACTGCAGTTGTGGATGGGAATTTCTAATGCACAGAAGTGCAAATCTATGGTGAAGGTCAGCAAATTGTGCAGTATTCGGTGTTGTACTGTAAATGTGCAGACAGGCTGCATCCATCCTTTTCCAAGGGCACATGTGAGTCTGCTGAGAATACCTCTCTCTCACAACTACATGGGTCACTCTGGTCTGCATATGGGACAGCAGCCTGAAGCTGGTGAGTATGGAATTGTTCGGTTGTGCTTTGGCAATACCCCAGGCATGTGGAGGGCATGGAAGTTACCATGCACACAACTATGACTAATAGCCATATTGCTTTATGTACATGTTCACTTGCGGTGGGGTTAACTGTACTGCATCACAACGGTCACCACGGGGGCCTATCTGAAGAGAATTCCTGTAGCATACTTCACAACCTGTTAGTGCAAGACATCTGGAAAGACACCAGCAAAATGTATTGGACAAACTGACTAAGGTAGGGACGTGTGAAACATTACTGCTATACAACGGATATAAACTGCATACACACACCTGTTAAGATGCCATTTGTTTCTGATATATACTGACTGAGACCACAATGTCAGTCCACACCTTTCCCAACCTTTAATGTGACCCATGACATGAACAGTTCACTTGTAAAACCAAGCATCTGGACTCATGTATTGAACCTACAAGCCTGGACAAATGAGAGGGTAGCAGACATTGTATTAGTATACTATTTCAGTCAGGTTGATACCTGATGCTGCCATATGTGTCAGTACACTCACTGTGGCCTATTTGGCAACTATATCACATACATTGGCATTGTTGAGGCAGACAGAGGACTAATAGGTTCCAAACATCTGGATGTTCCAGACACATCTGTACAGAGGACTGGTATGGCCTGTACAATGTTTTCAAATGCTGCATGTGAGACAGATGCCATTGCCACACTATATAAAGTAATGGCATCAGGAGGTGGTCACCTGCCATGTACGGTACACACATCAAAATGGTATCAGCCACACAAAATATGATACACACACACACACACACACACACACACACACACACACACACACACACACCAGTATTGAGATTAGAACTCATACCTATCTATTTATGTCTACTATAGTGTTATGCAATTACCAGATGTACCACGTGGCTTACATAATTTCACCTCACCCAAAGGTACTTGTAAGGTGAATGACATCAACAGGGCTACTAAATTAGGATGATTGGTGTGGTGGTACACAACTCAAAATGGTATAAACTTCACAGTACATGATTCTCACGCAAACACGCACACAAACACAAACAGTTGCCAGTATTGAGATTAGAACTCCTGCCTACCTAGTTATTTGTATTATGGTATTACACAGCTAGCAGTTTCACCAACAGGTTACACAATTGCACCTTGTCCAACGGCAGTTCTAAGGTGAATGACAACATCAGCAGTAGTAAAGTAGGGTGGGGGAAGTGTAATGGGTGGTACACAAATCAAAATAGTATAAGCCACACTGTAGCCGATACTCCCCCCCCCCACACACACACACACACACACACACACACACACACACACACACAGTTGCCAGTAATGGGATCAGAACTCCTGCCTATCTAGTTATTTCTACTATAGTGTTACATAGTTATCAGACGAGCCAGAGAGCTTATACAATTTCACCTCCTCCAAAGGTACTTTTAAGGTGAATGACATCAACAGGACTTCTAAATTGGAGTGAGGGAAAGTGTAAAGGGTGGTACACAAGTCAAAAATGGTAGAATCCATACAGTACATGATTCTCATGCACGCGAGCGCACACACACACACACACACACACACACACACACACACACACACACACACACACACACTCACACACAGACTTGCCAGTATTGAGATTAGAATCCCTGCCTATCCAGTTATTTGTTCTATAGTGTTACGCAGTTACGGCACATGCTACAGAGCTTACTGGAGTTACAACTGGCCAAAGGTGCTGATAACTGCACAGCTGAGGTAGAGTATTACAGGTGGCAGGAAGTCTGCCTTCAGTTTCTCCTGTACATCTTGCTAGTTCTTTCTGTCTTGCATTTCAAATAGCATTATAGATTTGCACTTCAACATGTCATTGTAGCAATAAGTGTATTACACCTGGGAGCCATCAGCAGTACTCGTTCATCACGGAATTAGCCCCAGTACTTACTTCTTATGACCACCCCTCCTGGCATGATTGAAGTGCAGTTTTCTGTGATTTCACCCATTAACCTGGTGTACTTGTTCATTCTGAGGCACTGTTGCAACTGCCTCATGTACACAGACAACCCTCTCCTCTAAACTCCAAACACTCAGACTAATAAGAATTACCCCCATATCACCAAATGTGGAACTATGCATTCTCCAGCAAAGACTGTATTAGCTGGTCAAGAGGATGAGATCAACACCTGCACCACACCATGTGGACCACATAGCTCACCACAACACCCACTATGACAGCTCATGCACTGAAAAGCCACACACCCACCTTTACAAATGCACTTAATGGACATTTACACAAACTGCATAGACCAGCAAGACAGACACCCACTCAGACACCACAACATAGCACATGCCAAAGGACACATATGTCACGTAAACAGTGTGCCCCTACACCTAAGCTCCTAAGGCTGACCACCTTGCACAATACAATGATCATGGGTGACTCAGTACTGCGGCACATAGATGTCCCACTCGCTATGTTGATTATGGAGAAGGTAACAGCCAACTGTCTATCACATGCCAGCATCCAACACATGACAAACCCAGTAAGGCCACTCCACGATAGCTACAAGTATCACTCTGTCATCATCCATGTGGGTGTGAATGACCTGAGACGCACCTCCCTGGGCTACATGATAAGAGACATGGTTGAACACTCAAATTATGTGGTCCAGGCAGGTGTGACAGTAGCCCTGAGCAGTACACTGCCCTCACCCAGAATGATGCTGCAGTACTATCAACGGATAATTGACTGCAATATTGGCTTGCATGTTGTGGGTCATTCTCAGGGGATCCAGTATCTGTCTGCTTGGGATAACATGATTGACAGACCTCAATGCCTTGCCAGAGATGTCCTAAATCTGTCAGCCCTGCGTTTCCAGGTACAGGGTAAGTGTCTTGCCACCCCTATAGTGCCTTAAGCAGTGTTCCAAATCAAATTACCACCATAACAGCTAGACATGTATGCAATCTGACAGTCATGCTGCTCAACAGTAGACATCTGTCAAGATGCAGTCACTCAAAACACTCCTCTGAGTAGAGGACATTGACATTTGTGCTGTAATGGAAAGGTGGTTCACAGCAGCAGACAGCAGCCCTGCACTAACAGGCTATAAAACACTCCACAGCTGTCAGCACCTAAACATGGACCACACCTCCACAGGTGGTTTTGTCTCCATATCCATAATGGATATGCACACAGACTAGTATCCCAGCATAATGCATCAGATATACTTCTGGTAAAACTGACTTTGGGGAATAGTGCAATCCACACCATAACCTACTATCAGTCCCCAGCTATGTCTCTAGACTGTCAATGCACATTCCTCAACACCCTGGCATCTATGAAGGTCCAACACAACACTGACATAGTAGGAGACTTCAACTACCCCTCCAACACCTGGGGAAAGTAGGCAAGCACCAGTACACTGGCCCAACGCTTCCTAGAATTCATCAGTTCCGATGCCCTGGACTGTCTCATACTGACCCCCAGTAGAGGATGCAACAACCTTGACTTGTGTTGATTACTTATATATGGGAGTGTTACTTGACCACAGTTGCCAATCACTACCTGGTCAGATCCAAACATGATGTAATCAACATGGAGCTCAACATCTCCCTCACACCCCCACAAAGGTAACCACCTTGCAAAACCTCTCCAATGGTGACACTGCAGTCATAAAAATAGGGGTGGCACCCATGCCAATGGGAAATAGCTGCATGACTGTCACATCATACACATATGCACTGCACAAACATGTACATGGATGCATGGTGCTATCCATAGTCAACAGAACACAGATACTGTCCTCTAAACACTGGAAGCCATTGTGATGGTCCCCTGCCATTACTAATGTGTACAACAGAAGGAGGACACTGTTGCAGAAAATGATGGTGTCCCAAGACTGGTGAACCCCCTTATTAGCTTCAAACACAACTTGGGATCTCTTATGGAATCACCTACAGGCAGCTATGAAGGCAAATTTGCAGACACTGATGACAATCACAAAAGCCTTTGATAGTTATATCAACAAACTCCACAGCAATAACCACAAGTGATGTGAGTTACTGCACAATGCTAATTCCTTCCTGACACAACATATATCAGCCACAGTCATGCTAACACATTCAGTACCAGTTTTACCCCTCTCTGCCTCCCAAGGGGATAATCACAATGGCAGATGAATTCCAGGCACCCAGCATTACCGCAGTCCAGGTTAGACCTGCATTGTCCACAGGCAAGGATACAGCTTTCATGGGACCCCAACATATCTGTGACTGTGTTCTACATGACATACAAAGAGACCTGGCACCACATCTGTGTGCCCTGATCAGTCACAGCCTCACCTCAGGTTTTGTCCTTCCAAAATGGCACACTGCTATCATGAACTCCACAAGTGATGCAGACATCCTACAGAAAGCCCTCAGTGAGACCAATGAGTGGTGTGGAACCTATGGCCAGAAGCTTAACACCACAAAATGCATTATCACCCCCCTTGGTAAAATACTCAGTTCCCAGTAAGTTCCACATTAATAGGAACCCAATGAACACTGTAGGCATTATAAAAGATCTGGGGACACAGGTTGATAGCAACTTGTCCTTCAAGCACCACATTGCCACTGTGGTCAGGAAGACCTTCTATATGACACATTGCATTACCAAGGGTTTTGCATCCAGAAAGACAGAGGTAATGATTTCTGTCTACTATTCCCTCATTAGACCACTCCGCAAGTATTATGGACCATTTGCCATGTACATTACTAGACACCTGCTACAGCTGGAGAAGCCACAGAAGCACCTCACAAAGGGGTTTCTAGGCATTAAATACACATCCTACAGAGACAGACTCAGCAGACCCAAGCTATTCTGTGTGTCATATCACCTATTTAGCAGCTATCTCTGCTTGACTTACAAAGCCATGTCTGACCCAGCTGGCTTAGAAATGCTACATATAAATCCATCCACACCACACACTGTAGAGACCTCCACCTCAGCACCACAATCACCACAACATGCTGGTGGGACAGGTCCCTCACCAAGAGACTGCACACGCCCTGGAATATACTTCCCATACATGTCATGCAGAGCACCTAGCTGACCCCATTCCAGAGAAATCTTGATGATGCCTTTCCTGTAACTAGTCTAGTTCAGATACAGACTTGCTGTATCCAGGACTGGTAGCAAGCTTCTGAGTGGTGCCAGAGCCTGCTCTTCAATTTTTCCCTTAGATCTACTAGTTCTCTCTTCTCCTGCATGTATACTAGCTTATTAGTCTAGCACTTTACCAGACTTCTTGTAGTAATTATTGTAGCACACAAGCGCTACCAGCACTAAAAGTTCTACAAGGAAACAGAACTAGTACTTATTATCAATGGCCATCCTGCCAGGCATGTCTAAAGGTCAGTTCCCTGTGTTTTCTCCTATTAACCTGGTGAACTTGGGCATCCTGAGGCAATGTAGCAACTGCCTCATAAACACTGACAACCCTCTCCTCTTAACTTCCAACACAGACTTGTGAGACATGCACTTATATATCCACATTGGAAGCCACGCACTCTCCAGCCAAGATCAGAATAGCTGGTCAACACTTGCACCACACCACATGGAACAAATAGCCCTCTGGAACATACACCAGTAATGTCTTCACATAAAAATACAAACCATACACCCACCTTCACGGAGGCTCTCAATAAAAATCTACCCAAGCAGCAAAGCCCTCCAAGGCATAAACGCACTTGACCAGCACAACACAACACTAATCACAAGACACATAAATCTCCTAAACAGTGTGCCACTCAACCAAAGCCCCTAAAGCAAAACAGCATCCCCAACACACTAGTCATAGGTGACTCGATAGAGAGGCACACTGATGTCCCACTCACTAGGTTGAATAAGGAGAAAGTAACAGTCAGCTGCCTGTCAGGTCCCAGGATCTGACACATAACACATGCACTCAGGTCACTCAACAACAGGTACAAATATGACTCTGTCATTGTACATGTGGGTGTGAATGACCTGAGATGTACCTCCCTGGACTACACGAAAAGAGACATGAAGGAGCTCTCAGATTATGTAGCCCAGGTGGGTATGATGCTAGCCCTGAGCAGCATCCTACCATCACCCAGAATGATACCACAGTACAAGCAGAAAATGACTGATTCAACAATTGGCTAAGTTTTTGGTGTCATTATAAGGGGATCAGTATCTGTCTGCCTGGGATGACATGATTGACAGACCTTGATGCTTTGCCAGAGATGCCCTGCATCTGTCACCCTGGGTTTCCGGATACTGGCCAAGATTCTTGCCACCCCTATAGTGCCTTCTTTAGGTGGTGTTCCAAAGACCAAATTATCACCATAACAGCTACAAACAAAGGTAATCCAAGGGTCATGTTGCTCAACGCTAGAAGTCTAAATCTCAAAATGCACTCGCTCGAGGCACTCCTGAAAATGGAGAACGTTGACATTTGTGCTGTAACAGAGACCTGGTTCAAGGCAATAGAAAGCCCCCCTGGACTAACAGGCTATAACTCATTCCACACCTTTTGGCCCCAGAACTTAGACCGAAGCTCCAAAGGCGGTGGTGTCTCCATATTAATAAAGGATGAGCATACCTCCAGACTGGTAACCCAACATAATGCATCAGAGGCACTTCAGGTGCAGCTAACATTGGGTAAGACAGTGATTCAGGTCATAGCCTGCTATAGGTCCCCAACCATGTTCCAAAACTCGCATTCAATGTTCTTAAGCACAATGGAGAATATTATGGTCCAACCTAACACTCTCTTGCTAGGCGGCTTCAACTACCCCTCCATTAACTGTGTAAACTACTCATGTACCAATACACTTGCTCAATGTTTCCTGGAGTTCATTAATTCCAATGCCCTGGACCAGCTTGCTCTTAACCCCACTAGAGTTAGCAACATCCTTGAACTGGTCGTTACTAACATGGGCGACCATTGCTCTACACCAATAGTCAGCTCCTCCCTGGTTAGATCCAACCACAAACTAATCACCTTGGAAATCCACATCCCTCCCACCCCTCCAGCAAAGATAACCACTATGAAAAACTTCTCCAAAGCTAACTTTGGGATCCTAAAAACAGAGGTGGCTAACTTCACAGCACCCAAGCAAATGGAGAATAGTTGCATGACTGCAGAATCATACACCAATGCACTGTACAAACACGTACACAAATGCATGAATCTCACCATACCCAACAGAACCAAGACACTCTCCTCCAAAAAAAGGAAGCCAATCTGCCATAACCAAACTCTACAACAGAAGGAGGAAACTGATGCAGAATAAGGTGAAGTCCCAAGACTGGAAAAACTCCCTTATCTGTCTCAACAAAATGTTGAGATCCCTTATCAAGTCCTCTAAAGCTAGGTATGAAAACAGAATTGCAGCAGATAGTAAAGACAACCACAAGGCCTTCTATAGTTACATAAAGAATCTCCACAGCAATACCCAGATTCACTCTGAGCTACTGCACAATGGTACCTCCTGTACCGAGCCAACAGACATTGCCAGTATACTGGCCAACAGATTCAGTGTCAACTTTACCTCCTCTCCCCCCCAAAGCACCAATCACAATACCTGCAGATTGACATTAGCAGGACTGATAAAGTAGTGCAGTGGGTGTTAAACTTATCAAAATACGTTGTCCTACAAACAGACACAGATACACACACTTGCCATATGTGAAAGTAAAACCCCTACCTAACTACTAATTTGTACCACAGTGTTACGCAGTTACCACATGTGCTACAGAGCTTACTGGACTGAGAGTTAGACAAAGGTGCTGATATGGGGAATGACACCAGCAAGACTGATAAAGTGGGGCAGTAGGTGAGAACTGTATCAAAATACTTACAAAGATACATACCCACACACACATTTGCCAGATACAAGAGTAGAATCCCTGCCAAATTAGTCATTTGTACTATAGTGTTAAGCATTTATCACACACACTACTGAGCTTAAAGGGCTGACAGCTGGCCAAGGTTGCTGATAAGGGACTGACATCATCTGGACTGATAAGGTTTAAGCATTTATCACACACACACTACTGAGCTTAAAGGGCTGACAGCTGGCCAAGGTTGCTGATAAGGGACTGACATCATCTGGACTGATAAGGTGGGCTACTGTAATGTGTCGTGGGTGAAAATGGCATAAAACTGTTTCACCTATAAACAAACAAAATCACAACTCCCTCAGTCTTGCACACACAACTGTGGCACACACAACTCTACATTTGACAGAACTGAGATTAGAACTCCTACCTAACTAGTTGTTTGTACTATCATTTTATGCAGTTATCACATGCACCACAGAGCTTATGGGGCTGACGTCTGATGGAAGGCACTTCTAAGATGACTGATATCTGCAGGATTGCTAAAGTAGGGAAAAGCGAGGAGTACTGGGTTGGAATGGACCCAAAAGCTTTTAGATGTAATCACACGCACACACACACACACACACACACACACACACACACACACACACACACACACACACACACACTTTTACATTTGCCAGGATTGAGATTAGAACTCCTACCTTACTAGTTATTTGTACTATCATGTTATGCAGTTATCACATGCACCACAGAGCTTATGGGGCTGATGCCTGATGGAAGGCACTTCTAAGATGACTGATATCTGCAGGATTGCTAAAGTAGGGAAAGGGGAAGTGTACTGGGTTGGAATGGACCCAAAAGCTTTTAGATGTAATCACACACACACACACACACTTTTACATTTGCCAAGATTGAGATTAGAACTCCTACCTTACTAGTTATTTGTACTATCATGTTATGCAGTTATCACACGCACCACAGAGCTTATGGGCTGATGCCTGATGGAAGGCACTTCTAAGATGACTGATATCTGCAGGACTGCTAAAGTAGGGAAAGGGGAATTGTACTGGGTTTGAATGGACCCAAAAGCTTTTAGATGCAATCACACACACACGCACACATACACACACACACACACACACACACACACACACGCACACTTTTACATTTGCCAGTACTGAGATTAGAACTCCTACCTAACTAGTTGTTTATACTATCGTGTTATGCAATTACGCACATGCCACAGAGCTTAGAGAGCTGAGGTCTAACTGAAGGCACTTCTAAGATGACTGAAACATGCAAGACTGCTAACATAGGGAAAGGGGAAATGTACTGGGTTGGAATGGACCCCAAAGGTTTTAGTTGAGAACATACACACAAACATTTTTACATTTGCCAGGGTTAAGATTAGAACTCCTACCTAACTAGTTGTTTGTACTATTGTGTTATGCAGTTATCCCATATGCTACAGAGCTTATGGGGCTAGGCCTAACAAAAGTGACTTCTATAGTGACAGACATCTTCAGGATTGCTAAGGTAGGGCAATGGAAAGTGCACTGGGTGGGGAAGGCCTGTTCATTCCTAGACCCTACTGATATTTCTCTAAGTGTATGAGCATGCCCAGTGTGTCCTTCTATAGTACATGTGGGACTCCATTCCAGGGACTGTTGTACTCAAGTCCGGTTTGTTTTGTGCTACAGCCATACCTCTCAACCTGGTGGTGCAGGATATCTGGAGATAGCCTATCCAATTGTGGGGACAATGGACCATTCAATGATTGTGACAATTTCCTTTAGTAATGTATGGGTTGCTAGGGTTACAGGACTTGTTTTAGCAGACACCTGTCATATATGCCATTTGACACTGTCATGTATTTTTTCAGCACCTGGTGACATACCTCCTCAGATCATCACAGAGAAATACAGGATGGATGATGCACACACAAGGTTTGTGGGACAAATGCTATGCATTATTGTACAATCCAGCCTGTTGAGGGCTGTACCTACATGCAATTGACTGTTGGTGTGTGGAAATGGTCCTGCACGTTGGTGATGTATTACAATGGTGGAATCTCTGTGCATTTATGTTCTGGCCTGGTCTGATTTTGAGTCCCCAGTTGGGTAATATAAGTCATACAGGATCAGGGTGACAGGCAGACTCCAGATAGATTTGTAGGGGATAGGATATGTGAGGGGAGGGTGTCCTGACCAGATATGTTTGCCTATAGCTACCAATTGTTTGCTTTGAGCTCTCCTCAATGGTTGACTGCACTTCGAGGGTCTTGTGTGTGTCACGACTATTTGACCAGCCTGGAGTTGAGTGTTTGTCACACATATATGTATGGCCCACCTTATTTTGCTTGGATGGCCACATGTTGGAGCCAGGATGTTGCATAGGATGAGTGATCATGGAGTGGTGTGTTACTCTCCATGGCTGTGGCTCAGGGTTCTGTGGGTGCCGAAATGTCACCATCTTCCAGGGTTAGGCCTGCCTGCAGTGAGTGTATTCCCATGTTTAAACTCCTACCTCTGCCTGCCGACTGTACAGAGTATCACAGAATGTCCACATCCAAGACTCGTATATCTTGTTGGTTACCCAAACAAGTGTGGTTTTCCAGCAAAATTGTTTTGCAAGTCACTCAGGGTTGAAGTCAGATATTATTGACAGTTGACATTGCAGTTTCAGACTTCATACCCATCAGACATTCCATGCTACTGCAAATCATTCCATCAATGTTATAACATTATTAGAGCAGTATTTCACAGGTGTCCTCTTTGGATCTTCATCACTCCATTACTAATGGCACTGTCCCAATTTCTGGCTCCCTGAGGCTGGCAGGTTTGCTCCTAGCAGTTGTCAGCATAGCCTTTGTTTGCATTTTGTGGACCGTGTTATGTTGGTGTTATGGACCCCATGACACTCTCTAGAGGGCACTGTGGGTGAGGCATAGGCATTTGCCAGAGACCTGTAGGCCAGGTGGGACAGATGCATGCTATCTGTAGCAAGGCAGTGCATTCTGATGATCATATGTTCCCAGGCTGCTGGCAGGAGACACCTCTGGGAATGCACCGGTAAGTTGACGGTGGGTAATACTTACTGACAATTGCTTTCTGCTACTACTGCACCATCACGCTGGGTGACAGCTGGATGCTGCTTAAGTCTAAGAACATGTTACTGCATTTCTATGGGACTATGGGGGGTGACATCACTGTAAATTATACACATCTGCACAGACTGCACTGATATTTGCTTAACATTTGGTCCCATGTAGCATAGTGGTGTGCCCTATCTTTCAGACTACAGGAATAATAGTATCAACCACAGGTCAGATTGTTCTGTCATAGTCATTTGTAGTTACAGACTTCTTACCTTTTAGAGCCATACTGCCACTGCTAGACCTGCTGTGATATCACTTTGTAAAAGTCTGTGGGTGGGGATTTCATGGATGTCGCCATCTGGGGTCCTTTGCCAGGCATTTCCATATGGTTGTCTACAGCTGATCCAGTGTGTGTGGTTGGTGTTGGGTATGGGACCCCCACTCTGACATCCATGCATGTGTCCTATGACCCCCCCAGTTATTTGGCTTACCACATATACTCCAGTGGTATTTGTCAACTAAGGTGGTACTGCATGGTATGCGTAGGGCAGTACTGGGGATACACATCCTGCTGTCCCACAGAGTTGTCAGTTGTCTGCTGCTATCCCAGTTAGCCAGACCATTCCTTTACATGCTTGATCAATACCATAGATATGCTATCAGGAAATTCCACTCCATTACTTTAATTTGTTACAGAGACTGGCTTACCTTGTGCCTGCAGCTATTGTGAGGGTGGTGCTTGAGGGCTGACTATGTCAGATGCAAACAATACACTGCCTATACATGGTCAGGTATAGGTGGTGTGATGTTTGGCATCCATTTTACTGTGTATGCAAGTCATACAGAGAGAGAGAGATCAGTCCCTGGGGCCCTACATTGTCAGTGTATGTGCTATGTGTTGCCTCTTTGCCAAGACCAGGGCATACTGGGCCTGCCTCCATCTGCCTACAGGGGCAGGCTTAAGATGTTCCTCCTCTGAGTCCCTCTGTGCCTGTGGAGGTCTTGGCAATGGTGGAGGGCTGTGTGGCCCTTCCCCATTTTGTTCCTGCTGCTGCTGTTTCCGCAGGATCATATTGTGTAGCATGGCACATACTATGACCATGTGTGCACATATGGCTGGAGAGTACTGCAAGGCTCCACCGGATATGTCAAGGCAGCGAAACTGTGACTTGAGCATCCCAAACACACACTCTATAATGATCCTGGTTTGTGCGTGTGCCTCATTATGGCATTTTTGTGTGGGTATGGGTGTGAATTTCTGATGGGTATCATCATCCACGGCTCCAGTGCTTAGCCAGCATCCCCCAATAAATGGCCATATGGGACATCCCCCCTGGCAAACCACTGATACAGCTGTGAGGAATGCCAGATGTGGGAGTCGTGATAGCTTCCAGGGCAGCCAACACACACATTCATGATAATGCCTGGGCATCACAACCAACCTGGCAGTTGATGGAGTGGAACCCCTTGCGGTTTATGTAGACCCTACCCCAGTCACCAGGTGGTGCTTTGATGTGGATGTGCGTGCAGTCTATGGCACCCAGTACCTCAGGGTAGTCTACTACATAGTGGAAGAGATGCATATTGAGGGTGCTCTCCTCACATGTAGTGGGGAATTTAATGTGCTCCTCGGCATGTGGTCGCATGGCATCCAAGAACTGGTGGAGTATCCTGGATGCAGATGCCTGTGAGATGCCCATGATATCCCTAGTTGGTCTTTGGAAATTACCTGTAGCTAGTATTCTTAGAGCTACACATACCTTGGTATCCACTGGGATGGGTTCCCCTCTGTTTTGGATGTGAGGCGAGGCCAGCAAAGCTCCACAATTTGCTGCAGTAGGTCTCTGTCCACCCTGTAGTGCTCTATCTCCAGATCATGTAGCCCCTGGTAGGTTACCCTGGGCCTGAATACTCTTCTCCTCCTCCTCATAAGTCCGGGGTGGTTGTCAGCATTGTTCTCTTCACCTCTATATATATATATATATATATATATATATATATATATATATATATATATATATATATACCATATATATATATATATATATATATATATATATGCCTCTTGCATATACTGATGTATGAGGGTGACAGCAGCCCCTAACATTTTGTTAGTTTTGTCAGGTAAAATTTCCCCATCTGTGTAAACCAGTGGTGCAGACTTTGTGGGAAAAAACAGTCTTAAAGGTGTTTGCATTGTTTATAGTGGTGTGCTGCAGATGCTGACAGTGTGATTGGCTGACTATGATACATAGTTTATAGTGGTGTGCTGCAGATGCTGCCTGTGTAATGCCCTGACTATGATACATAGTTTATAGTGGTGTGCTGCTGATGCTGCCTGTGTGATTGGTTGACTATGATACATAGTTTATAGTGGTGTGCTGCTGATGCTGCCTGTGTGATTGGCTGACAATGATACATAGTTTATAGTGGTGTGCTGCAGATGCTGCCTGTGTGATTGGCTGACTATGATACATAGTTTATAGTGGTGTGCTGCTGATGCTGCCTGTGTGATTGGCTGACTATGATACATAGTTTATAGTGGTGTGCTGCTGATCCTGACAGTCTGATTGACTGACTATGATACATAGTTTATAGTGGTGTGCTGCAGATGCTGCCTGTGTAATGCCCTGACTATGATACACAGTTTATAGTGGTGTGCTGCAGATGCTGCCTGTGTGATTGGCTGACTGTGATACATAGTTTATAGTGGTGTGCTGCTGATGCTGACAGTGTGATTGGCTGACTATGATACATTGTTTATACTGTTGTGCTGCTGATGCTGACAGTGTGATTGGCTGACTATGATACATAGTTTATAGTGGTGTGCTGCAGATGCTGCCTGTGTGATTGGCTGACTATGATACATAGTTTATAGTGGTGTGCTGCTGATGCTGCCTGTGTGATTGGCTGACTATGATACATAGTTTATACTGGTATACTGCTGATGCTGACAGTGTGATTGGCTGAGTATGATACATAGTTTATAGTGGTGTGCTGCAGATGCTGCCTGTGTGATTGGTTGACTATGATACATAGTTTATAGTGGTGTGCTGCTGATGCTGCCTGTGTGATTGGCTGACTATGATACATAGTTTATAGTGGTGCGCTGCAGATGCTGCCTGTGTGATTGGCTGAGTATGATACATAGTTTATAGTGGTGTGCTGCAGATGCTGCCTGTGTGATTGGCTGACGATGATACATAGTTTATAATGGTGTGCTGCAGATGCTGCCTGTGTGATTGGTTGACTATGATACATTGTTTATAGTGGTGTGCTGCTGATGCTGCCTGTGTGATTGGCTGACTATGATACATAGTTTATAGTGGTGTGCTGCAGATGCTGCCTGTGTGATTAGCTGAGTATGATACATAGTTTATACTGTTGTGCTGCTGATGCTAACAGTGTGATTGGCTGACTATGATACATTGTTTATAGTGGTGTGCTGCTGATGCTGACAGTGTGATTGGCTGACGATGATACATAGTTTATAGTGGTGTGCTGCTGATGCTGACAGTGTGATTGGCTGACGATGATACATAGTTTATAGTGGTGTGCTGCAGATGCTGCCTGTGTGATTGGTTGACTATGATACATTGTTTATAGTGGTGTGCTGCTGATACTGCCTGTGTGATTGGCTGACTATGATACATAGTTTATAGTGGTGTGCTGCAGATGCTGCCTGTGTGATTAGCTGAGTATGATACATAGTTTATACTGTTGTGCTGCTGATGCTAACAGTGTGATTGGCTGACTATGATACATAGTTTATAGTGGTGTGCTGCTGATGCTGACAGCGTGATTGGCTGACTATGATACATAGTTTATAGTGGTGTGCTGCTGATGCTGCCTGTGTGATTGGCTGACTATGATACATAGTTTATAGTGGTGTGCTGCTGATGCTGCCTGTGTGATTGGCTGACTATGATACATAGTTTATAGTGGTGTGCTGCAGATGCTACCTGTGTGATTGGCTGAGTACGATACATAGTTTATAGTGGTGTGCTGCTGATGCTGCCTGTGTGATTGGCTGACTATGATACTTAGTTTATAGTGGTGTGCTGCTGATGCTGACTGTGTGATTGGCTGAGTATGATACATAGTTTATAGTGGTGTGCTGGAGATGCTGCCTGTGTGATTGGCTGAGTATGATACATAGTTTATACTGTTGTGCTGCAGATGCTGCCTGTGTGATTGGCTGAGAATGATACAGTCCACCTGGCAGTTCTATTACTTGTATTTCAGTGGCTCTATTCTGCTATTTCCAATTTTTTTCTTCTTCCACTTGCCATTTCCTGTATTTTTTTTTATTTTTGTGTTTTAAATCCCGGTGCATGCCATGCAAACCTGTTTAGGCAAGCTAAACAATGCTATACAGCCTCAGACACACACCCTTGCTTACATATACACAATGCTTCCATTTCCTGTGATGTTTTTTGATTGTTTGTCTAAGTACCAGTGTGTGCCATGCAAACCAGTTTGCTAAGTTAAACACATTTTAGCAGAAATGTCCCTCCCTGGACATGAACACACTCTTCATTTCATGGTGTAAAGACATTTCAGCCTCAGACAAACCCCCTCACTTAGCTAAGTGCATACCCGGGCAACAGAGCTCCAATGTGCTTACAACAAGCATGACACACTCCCTTTTCATGTTAGTTCCTTCTCCTGCCTACACGATCTTGTTCTAGCACATACACGGTTAGGTGAAGGTTTTGGACTTAGAATATTTTGTGATTCAGTAAATTTCCCTTCATTTGCATACCCCACTGCCTTAGCCCATAGATACTGCACTGACACAGAGCTTTTCCCCTTGACAACCACTGTCCCCTGTTATTGTTTTGATTCTGCATGCCATAGACTATAATGGCAAAATGCAGATTTTCCTTAAACTTGGGTTTTCACATTTTTGTTTATTTTCAGCACTATCATGTTTGCATGCCACTGTGCTATGCTTAAACAGCCGAGATCGGCCACAAAACAAAAAATATTTTTTATTAAATTAAATATTTATTCATGCCAATGGCCATATATTTGGCCACTGGCATGCGTACAGATGTGAATACATGCTTTTATTTGTGATGTCATGCCTCCGTTTTCTTTTTTGCAGAAATGCGTTCAGTTAGTAACTGAACAGATTTCTTCACTAACCCTGTTCCTGCATGGAGACCTGGTAGCTTCCTGAATCGCTAATTCACCTCATTTGCACAGTTTTCACCAGCAAATGAGATGATTTGCATGCCGCATGGTCATCCGCGCAGGAACAGTGTAGACAGGTTTCTGCACAAGGGATCAGCCATTTGCTGAATCGCTCAGAGGCCGAACTCTGTGCAAGAGCTGCTACACTGTTCCTGCATGGAGTTTTAGCTTTCCTAAATCCCGGGGTTAGTCATTCATTGCAAATGACCAGGGATTCTGACCTAGGATTTCATATAGAAATAACCTGACCCAAATATTGAGATACTGCCTGTCAGGTATTTATACAGGCAGAATTTTCAGATAACAGAGATTACCTTGGTGAGTAGTAATAGTAAACATTATTGTTCTGCTGAACAAAAACTTGACATCCAGACAATGCATGCCCATCTAACAACAGTCATAAACAACGCAAAGTAAATTTTACTGCTCCAAAATCTCAGTACATACATTGATGAGCAAAAGCAAGAAAGATAATTCAATCTTATCTCAAGATAACAAGTAAGAATTCAGCTACAGCCATGGAATGCTAAGCACTAGGATTTGATGATTAACATAAATTTTAATTTTGCCATTTGTTGACTGGGTAAATGAAGTGATCCCGCTACTGCACCTTTTAGATGTGACCCAGTCCACAACAGCAAAAACAAATGCAAGAAATACACTTCTACAAGAGTAACAAACAATCAATCAAAGGTTTTGGACAAAAATCCATAGAAGCCATGGGAAGAGCACGCAGATTCTACAGAGAGTGTTCATGGGTCAGTACTGAACCCTGAAGCTCTGAGATATAAATCGTAACCACTGAACCACCATGCTTCCTTTCAGTGGTGTAGAAAGGCTGGGGCAAAAGGGACAGACACCCTGGATGCTAGTTTAGACAGGGCAAAATTCCTACAGAATAAATGCTGGGAAAAAAAAGAGTAAACTATTTTACTTTTAATTTACTTTAAAGGCAGCGTTATGCTTCCTGCCTGCTCCCTGCTCCCTTTACACATCACCTTATATGGTTGTCTGCTCCTCCCTATGCTTTATATAAAGTATGAGCTCCAGGCAATTCCCCAAAGGCTTCTGATTAGGTAGCTGGGTAGTGAGACAGGGTAGAGAAGACCGTTACCGACTGCTGCCAGCCACAGCAAGAGAGCAGTAATGCATAGTACATACGTATGTACTTGTTCTATTCTTTATTTTTTTAAATTAGAGGAGGGTGATAGTCTTTATTATTTAGAGTATTGTAATTTATTCTAAACCACTGGATTCAGAATCAGACTGTTAAATCTCCTTTTTTTGTTACTGGGCAGGATAGGGAACTGGGACTGAAACATGGGCAGGCTGTATCTGAAAAAAAAAAAGTCACTCACTAACCTTCAAATGCCTAGGACTATGGCTTGATCAGTCACTAAACTTCATTTCCACATAAACAAAGTGAGAGACAAAATAAACTCTCTTCGCTTCTGGGCCAAAAATATCTCTCCTGTTCTACCCCAACTAGCCAGAACAGCCATTAGCAAAGGAGTTGTCACATTCCAGACTGTCTCTAACAGTATCTCGCGATTCATTACAAACTCACCTCTTTGTGAGCATCACTGTATCACATTAGAAAAAGCCAAATGCTTACCCATAAAACAAGGATCTAACTTACCTTTAGGATCCCAACTCTACAAACTTCTCCAACTCATTGCTCTCGTTGCAGCTAGACTTCACAAAAAAAAACCTCTTCAAACAATCTGAGACACAACCCAGAACTCACACCAACTCTCATGACCCCTAGAACTAAACACTACAGAACTGCACACGCCTTCTCCTCTCAGGCACCTACTCTTTGGCAAGCTCTCCCCATCGACATTAAGGAAATCAGTACGTTCTCCAAATTAAGAATTAACCCAAAAAGCACTTCTTCCAAGCCAAACGCTCCTGCTTCATCACAGGACGTCACCTCAAACTATCGCCTTTTCGAGTCTCTACTCCTCTTTCAAGATTCACTGAAGACTGACCCACTTTAGAAACTAATGTATATATTGTACATTACACTGTGCTTGTTCACTAGAATGTATATACACTGTTTTTTCTATGTAATTAGTCTTAATTACTCTGTTATTGCTTACATTTCTCTATTTTTTGCTTGTGAAATGTTTGTATTACACTTGGACTTAGCCTGAAATTGGCAAATACTGAGCAGTGCACTACCATGGAAAAATATAATTCTACAAATAAACAAACAAACTAGCCACAGCCAAACACATACAGTGTGGCAGTGGTAAAACCACATGCTATATGGCTGTCACTAAAGCCATATGATATCTGTTTTGGCAGAAGAAATTGATAGGCTATAAAGTCAAGATCTGAGGTCACAGTGAGCTATCCTGTTTTCATATTCTGCTATAGGTAGGTGATCAGTAAGTATATGACCAGTTTGGAACACATGCTGATAATTATAAAGAAGGCTGTGGTGATTAAAAGGTTATTATCTGCTTGTGGTGGGCAAATAGCAGAAGATAGCAAAGAGGTGGGTACTGTGCTGGGAATGTTTCACAGTAATATGCATTTTTGAGGGGATATGAAATATGAAAGACTAATTAATGGCTGTCAAGTTTAGTGACTTGAGGTTTGCAGTGAGGATCACCTTTGAAGCAAAGTTTAAAATATTGCTGTTATAAACTTAGAAAGTTGCTAAAATGTGTTTTGCACTAATATGCATATTCGGAAGGATTTGAAGTCTGAAACTGAAGTGTCTCTATCATCATTTAGTGATTTCAATCTGGAGTAGGGGGTGGAATCACTTCAATGACAAAGTGTAATATACATGGCTTGTTCTCATAAACAAATTTGATAGAATAAGGTGCTTCTCACTAGGATGCATTCTCTGAAGGATATGAAGTGTGAAACTCAAATGTCTGTCATTTAGTGACTTCCAAATTGGATGGGGAGATCACATCCAGGACAAAGTTTTAAATCCTGCTTGCTGTTATAAATTTAGAAAGTTTCTTGCTAGAATAATCTATTTTGCACTACTATGCATTTTGTGAAGGCTCTGAAGTCTGAAACTCAAATGCGTGTGACATTAGTGATTTCAAGTTGAAGGAAATCACAATGGGGAGACAGTGTAAAACATGTGTTGTTAAAAAACTTAAAGTTGCTATACTAATGTGTTTTAGGCTAGTAAGTATTCTCTGAAGGATATGATGTTTGAAACTAATGTTTGGCATTATTTAGTGGCTTCAAGTTGAAAAAATATCAGGGCAAATTTTAAAATATTGCTGTTAAACATAGAAAGTTGACAGAATAAACATTCTACAATGGCATACATTTTCTGAAAAATTATTAAGTCTGAGACTCAAGTGTTGGATCACCTCAGAGACACAAAGTTTAAAATACTTCTTCCTGCTGTAAACTTAGAAATTTCCTAGAATAATATGTTTTGCAGTACACTAGTACGCATTTTCTGAAGAAATTGCTTAAAATATTGCTTTTCAAGTTGTCCTTTTGTTTTCTCTTCAGATAATTGCGGGGAGGGGGATTGCCAAACAAGAGTCTCACCCTAGGCACTAAATTGCCCAGCTAATCCTCAGCTTCCTTTATGGACACCTTCACCTATAAAGGAGACAAAAGTTCACTATTCTTAGGTTTTAACTCCAGAAATCATACAGGAATAAAAACTGAGATGACAATCATTGTTAGTTCTCACAATCTCTTTCTGAGTTGCAAATGCTGACATAGTCATGCTTTCAGCTAGCATGAAGAATATGACTTACATTGACAATGATGCCAGACTATTAAAAATTGTTTAAAAAAAACAATTAAGAATGTAGCTATTAAAAATCTATTGATTTTTTTGAATCAAAAAATTATGAGAAATTAAATCAAAGTGAAAATACAATGCTCCGAATTGCTGAATCAATCAGTGTTGGAATAATTTGCATACCTCAATAGCACATGTCAGTTTGTCTTTATTTACATTTTGTAGAGCAGGTTAGCCCTACTGGACAGTGCCCATTTTCAGAGCTGACTCAAAATAAAATACACAAGGCAACAGTTAATAAATCGGCTTAAATAATAATATAATGATGCAGCAATAAAAAGAGTATAAATATTAATATAAAACTATATATTTATTTAATTTGTTAACTGGGACAGAGATGAATTTCAGTCTCAGTCCAAAATTTAAGCATTTAAGGACCCTTGAGTGGGAAATCAGTTGTTTAAGCACATTGACAGTTAAAGGTCAGTGAAGCCAGGTAAAACGTATCAGGAACAGAGGAAGGTGTGACACTTTGCCGAGAAGAAGAACAAGACATAAGGTTATGAGAAAGGAATACTTGATGCAAAGTGATCAGATAGGGATAAGTATAGAAGTGCAGGGAAAGAGACATTGTGGTACTGTAAAGTATATTTATACAAGAGTGAAAAAGGTGCTACTTATTTTGTTTGAATTTATTAAGGATCCAAAGTTTGGACTGTATAAAAAAAAACAACAAAACTTCATTGAATTAAGAACTGTCTTGGTTGCTGAGATACTAAACCTACATCTTAGTGCATCTGATAGTTAATCATACATGACAATATAAGCAAATAAATAAATCTGTTTCCAGTGTTTCTTTTTTCTTTTTTTACATGGAAGAGCAGCACTAACGGTCAATAGCCAACCTGCATACTTACAGATATGTAGCCCCGAGGCATAGCATAAACTGTAAGCAGTCGGCACAGTAGTTTCATTTTGCAGTTGTACAGTGTCGTGTATTCGGCACTGCAAATCACTTACAACTATTGGTGTCTTCATTTATGCTTCTTGACCATTTGTTTTATTGAAGCCAGCAACGTACTCCAACTTGTTATTTCGTCCTCCAGCTATTAAAAAAGCCAAACAATGCAATGCCATCACCAAAGGTCAGTTCTTCACCTGTCTGCATTATACACTCTTCCATTCAAAACGTGACTCCAAGTGTTCAAAAGTAAATGCATTCTGCATATTAACAAACACTTGCTTCAAAGCAACTCAGCACACCGCTGACAAATCAAATAAAAAGATCCAGTCTTTCCAAGGTTTTCAAATTCCCTACTGTGAAATACATTTTTGCTGCTTTCTGCTCAGCAAAATGATGTACAAGTATTTTCCTCATTAAATAAACTAACCAGGACTTAATCTTCAGAAAGGAATAAAGGGTAAAAAAAAAATTCAACATTGTTCTCTAAATTAAAGTAAAACTTGTCCCTGTAGCGGTGTCCTACAATTTTACAGCAGAATGCGTGTGTGCAGCCTGTGTACAGCATATTACCTTGTTACTCTCTGATAACACACATAATACAGCCAGCCAAGTGAGCAGGTGATCATAAAATATCAGTTTCTTGTACCACTGTGTAGGCAAAACCAATGTGAACACCACCAAAATACCAATATACATTTACAGATTTTCCAAGAATTGGAAAAATCCTACTGCACCACTGTAAATCATAAATACACACAAAAAACAAAATTATGCTCTCAGCAACAAAGTTTTCACTCTGTTCTTGCATTCCAACACATGGTTCTAGTTTTACAAAACAAATGCCTAAAAAGCCCAAATTAAGTCACTATTTAGACTAGCAAATGCTGCAGTCCGATCCCCCAATTCCCACCCAACCAGGAGCTCCCTGGTCAGTCTCAGCAAGAAGCTGAGATCCCTTATAAGATCCTCCAAAGCTAGCTATGAAAACAAGATTGCCACTGATTCTAAGGACAACCACAAAGCATTCTATAGCTATGTCAAGAATATCAATGGCAACACCCAGATCTGCTCTGAGTTACAGCACAACGGCACAAAAATTACAGAACCAACTGATATTGCCAACATCCTGGCTGATAGGTTCAGTGCTAACTTTACCCCCCTCTTACCCCCTAAAGGGCCCATATCTATAGAGGAAGAATGCAGAGTCCTTGTAATCACAACTTCACAGGTAAAAGCAGCACTCTCTAAAGCCAAAAACACAGCATCCATGGGACCAAACAACATCCCAGGCTGCGTTTTACACGAACTTCAGAACGAACTGGCTCCCCACCTAAGCGCCACGTTCAATCATAGCTTCATGTCAGGCTTTGTGCCCACTGAATGGTGCACAGCAACAGTTATCCCACTCCACAAAGGGGGAGCCACCACTGATCCTGGGAACTATCACCCTATTAGCCTGATGAGCCTCATCTCTAAGGCCATGGAACGTATCATCATGGAATTCATAAACAAAGACATTGGTAACCTCCAAACTCTGGACCCCACCCAGTTCGGGTTTGTGAAAGGCAGATCTTGCCTCCTGAACCTGGTCAACTTCTTTGAGGCAGTCATCAAAGCCGTAGAAGAGGGTAAGGTGGTTCACACAGCCTATCTTGATCTCGCTAAGGCTTTCGACACCATCCCCCATTCTGGAATTATAGCTAAACTCATTAAACTAGGTATAAATCCCTATGTCACAAGATGGGTTGCAAACTGGCTCACTGACAGAACCCACACTGTAAAAGTTGCAGACTCCAAATCTGACTTCAAACCAGTGACAAGTGGAGTACCACAGTATCAGTCCTGGGACCTCTCATGTTTGGTATCTACTTCTCTGAAGTACAGGCTAACACAGAAGGCCTCTGGCTAACAAAGTTTGCAGATGACTGCAAACTAGGTGCTATAGTCAAGTCCCCAAATGATGTGGGCATCCTACAGAAGGGCCTCACTGAGACAGATGCCTGGTGTCAGAGCCATGGCCTCAAGCGCAATGCTAAAAAGTGCATTGTTATCCCCTTTGGTAAAAACTCTGTACCCATGAACTACCACATAGGCGGCAGTCTTCTTAACACCGAATGTGTGATAAGAGACTTTGGGACCCAGGTGGACAGTAGTCTCTCCTTTGATAATCACATTGCCACAGTAGTCAGGAAATCCTTCTACATAGCACACCTCATCACAAAAGGGTTGTCATCCAGGAAAAAAGAGGTAATTGTTCCCCTCTACTCGATACTCATTAGACCCATTATAGAGTACAGCACCCATTTTGGAATGTACCAAGACATCAGCAGCAGCAGCTGGAAAGGCCACAGAAGTACCTCACAAAAAGAATTACTGGCCTCAAACAGATGCCCTACACTGATCATCTCAAAAAACTCCAGCTTTACTCTGTAGCATATCGCCTACTCCGAGGTGATCTCTGCCTAACATATAAAGCTATGTCAAACCCAGAGCTGTTGGACATGCTACACCTAAAGAAATCCCAATCCCTATGAGCTACATGCTCTAGGGACCTAAACCTTGTCACCACAATAAACAGGACTTGCTGGAGGGATAGATTCCTGTCCCAGAGACTTCCCATACTCTGGAACAAGCTACCCATCTATGTCAAGCAAAGTTCCTCATTAACACTCTTCAAGAAAAATCTTGATGAGTAGATGGGAAATAGGAAATACACCCAGGGGATCTCTTCTGTGACTCTGCTCGACAGGGACACAGGAAATTAACTTTCTTGGGTGGCGTAAGCCAGGGAACTTTGTTGGCTAGGCTTTCTTAGGCCCTTGGGCCGATAGCCTAGTACCTACTTATGAACTTATGAACCTATAACTCCACCGTACCATCCATTCCAACCAATCATAAACATCTCCTTAGTAATCATATACCCCACCCCCTAAATAACCAATCAATTTCAGTTTTTAAATCTACTTGCCTCCTTCCACACATTACATCACTTTCTAAGCCCAAGCCTACCATTACTTCTCCCTCTCCCCAACATCTCACTCTCATTAAATACTCTTAAAATGACACCCCCCTGCCTGCCTTAATGCACCTTCTCTGCCTCTCACTTACTCTCCTTTTTATTTTTATTTATTTTATTTTATATTTATTGACCGGGTTTGTCCAACTGGGCTACAAATGCCCATTTTCAGCGGAGGCCCGAGGAGAAAAGCTCCAACAGAAAATAGAAATTGTATATATTGAATACATATAGAAATACATTCATCAGTACCACAGATTAGTGCATTACAGTGCCGCACATTACATTCATCAGTACCACACATTATTGCATTACAGTGCCACACATTACATTCATCAGTACCACACATTATTGCATTACAGTGCCACACATTACATTCATCAGTACCGCACATTATTGCATTACAGTGTCATACATTACATTCATCAGTACCGCACATTATTGCATTACAGTGCCACACATTACATTCATCAGTACCGCACATTATTGCATTACAGTGTCATACATTACATTCATCAGTGCCACACATTATTGCATTACAGTGCCACACATTACATTCATCAGTACCGCACATTATTGCATTACAGTGCCACACATTACATTCACCAGTACCACACATTATTGCATTACAGTGCCACACATTGCATTCATCAGTACCGCACATTATTGCATTACAATGCAGCACATTACATTCATCAGTACCACACATTATTGCATTACAGTGCCACACATTACATTCATCAGTACCGCACATTATTGCATTACAGTGTCATACATTACATTCATCAGTACCGCACATTATTGCATTACAGTGCCACACATTACATTCATCAGTACCGCACATTATTGCATTACAGTGTCATACATTACATTCATCAGTGCCACACATTATTGCATTACAGTGCCACACATTACATTCATCAGTACCGCTCATTATTGCATTACAGTGCCACACATTACATTCATCAGTACCACACATTATTGCATTACAGTGCCACACATTGCATTCATCAGTACCGCACATTATTGCATTACAATGCCGCACATTACATTCATCAGTACCGCACATTATTGCATTACAGTGCCACACATTACATTCATCAGTACCGCACATTATTGCATTACAGTGCCACACATTACATTCATCAGTACTGCACATTATTGCATTACAATGCCACACATTACATTCATCAGTACCACACATTATTGCATTACAATGCCACACATTACATTCATCAGTACCGCACATTATTGCATTACAGTGCCACACATTACATTCATCAGTACCACACATTATTGCATTACAATGCCGCACATTACATTCATCAGTACCACACATTATTGCATTACAGTGCCACACATTACATTCATCAGTACCACACATTATTGCATTACAGTGCCACACATTACATTCATCAGTACCACACATTATTGCATTACAGTGCCACACATTACATTAATCAGTACCGCACATTACTGCATTACAGTGCCACACATTACATTCATCAGTACCACACATTATTGCATTACAGTGCCGCACATTACATTCATCAGTACCGCACATTACTGCATTACAGTGCCACACATTACATTCATCAGTACCACACATTATTGCATTACAGTGCCACACATTACATTAATCAGTACCACACATTATTGCATTACAGTGCCGCACATTACATTCATCAGTACCGCACATTACTGCATTACAGTGCCACACATTACATTCATCAGTACCACACATTATTGCATTACAGTGCCACACATTACATTCATCAGTACCGCACATTATTGCATTACAGTGCCACACATTACATTCATCAGTACCACACATTACTGCATTACAGTGCCACACATTACATTCATCAGTACCACACATTATTGCATTACAGTGTCATACATTAAACTGTGTCAAGTGAAATAAATAGAAATACATTCATCAGAGAGATACATTCATAATTACATATTATACACATAATAATGCAATAGTTACATAGCTGAAATATTTTACTAGTTATACTTGTACAGTGATGTACAAAAAGGAGAAGATAAAGTAGTAAGTTTGTTTATTGAAGTGAAGGAAGAGGGAAGAGAAGTAGAAGTTATAGGGGAGTGTTTATGGGGGATAATTACATTGGCAAGCCCATTTCTCGTGAAGGTATTTTTTTGTAGCGGTTTTGAATTGATTGGGATGTTCAAGGGATCTTATATCTAGTGGTAGGCTATTCCAGGCCTTGGAAGAGTTAAAGCTATAGACTAGGTGACCCATTTTGGTCCTTGGTTTGTAGATTTTTAGTAGGCCTTGTTTAGAACTGCGGAGTAATCTAGTGGGTAGGTAATGAGAGATTAGAGATGAGATGGGACAGAAAGAGGGCTTGTAGAGAATGGAATGAATAATCAGAAACTGATTATACTGAAGCAGGTTAGGTAATTCTACCTAATTTAGTTCTTTTAGTGAGAGACAGTGATGAGACTTGTAAGAATTCTGGGCAGCAAGTCTGGAAATCCTGTTACAAGTTGTTTCTAACTTGTTTAGTAGTCCAGTGTTGAGGCTGGTGAGAATTTGGGAACTATAAAAGTAAAGTGGGTAAGAGGTAGGCATTTGAAAGGGTTAGTTTTGTTGTTTTGGTAAGATATTTTTTTATTTTTTGTTTCTATAGAGGAGACCTAGCTTGAGATGTGTTTTTTTGGATACAATTATTGACGTGTAAATCAAAGGATAGTCTATCATCAATAGTAACACCTAAGAGTTTTATACTGGTGTCCACCTGTATTTGAGTGTTTTTTTGTGACAGTATGGAGAAGGAAGACTTTATGTGGTTAAGGTTTTTAGGGAGAAATAGTAGTAATTTTGGTTTTCTTTGGATTAAGGATAAGTTGGTTTTCAGATAGCCAGTTTTCTACAGAGTTAAAAGAGGACTGTGTATCTGATTTTAGTTGAGTTAGTGATCCAGCAATAGTGATAAGTGTAGAATCATCTGCGTACTGTATCAGTGAGGATCCAGGACAGGAAGAGTAGAGAAGGTTGGTAAAGATGTTAAAAAGAAGTGGCCCAAGGATGGAGCCTTGTGGAACACCCGTTTGCACTATAATGAATACCAAAAACATCTACACATTCAATAAATCCATTACATCTAAAACAAGCTATGAAAAACATGCAAATAGTTACACCAAAATATCAGCCAGCGTATTGAAGGCAAATATCCTTCAATTTACAAAATACAAAATCCAACAATCTTGCACAAACTGTAAACCAACCTTGTTATAAAACTAAAACTGTAAAAAACTCCCACATCAATATTCCATTACCTCTTCCATATCACTAACTTATCTCAATGCAGTGACATGCACCCAAATCCAGGACCAACCTCAACTTCCTTTAGTTATAGTAGACTGTCACCCAATTCACTATTTCTGATTACACTAAACCTGCACAGCACATGTAATAACAGATCTCCACATGTGGTTGTCACAGTATACTCCTAGTATACATGTAATCACAGAAACATGGCTCAAACCAAATATTCAGGACACTGAACTTCTTCCGCCAGGCTATAACATAATAAGATCTGATAGAATCCATAAAAATAACAGGAGGGGTTGCTCTACTCTGCCCCTCTACATATACAACTGTAACCTACCCCAAGCCCATCCCTACATTCAGTAATGCTGAAATCTCATAACCTTGTTAAAACTAAATAAAACTAAACAACTTTGTATCACAATTCGATACATACCCCCTGGTTACAACTATATCTGAGAATATTCCATCCTGGACATCTCAAAACATGTCCATTGAGACTATCATCATGGGTGATGTCAACATCGATTGGCAACACTTAATCTCTGACTTCCCACTAAATAGTCTTTATCTTTCTGGCTTTATATAACTTAATTACAACCCTTACTACAATTCATAAAAATAGCAACTAAAGTCCTATTCTGGACTGGATCCTAGTTACAGACCCTACTAAATTTTTAAATTGCAGTACTCTCTCAGACACTTTAAGTGACCATCTACCTCCTTATACCTACAGATCTACCTCCCAGTCACCTAAAGCCCATAACTACAAAACCTCCCGCAATCAAACCAACTTTAATCAACAGCTGTTTGTTAACACACTAAAATCCTTAAATTGGTCCATGCTGAAAATGATACCTCTAGATGATGCAGTCAACTACTTCAACAAACTATTCCTAGATACCCTTAACACCCTAGTTCCTCTTTGAACAAAAAGAATTAAAATCAGTCATGCACCCTGGCTCATACATTCCAAAAAAGTTATTAGTAAACAGGGATAAAGCATACAATGACTAGCAAAAAATCAGAAATGAACTAGCCTTACAAAATTATACACAATTAAGTAATCAAGCAAAGAAATTTATAGCTTTTGACAAAAAACAGTATTTTACACAACTATCTGACCATAAAAACAATCCCAAAAATTATGGTCCACTGTTGCATCCCTTCTCACCCCAGGGTTCAAAGAACATCCTGCTCCAGTAACAGACAAATCTCTACCTCAAATAGCAGAAATGCTTAATACTCACTGTGATGACCGTGCCCTGGCCCAGCAATCAAGGAGCCTCAATCCTCACCACTAACACCAGGGAGGTCGTCTCCTAGAAGAGAGGAAAGGATAACTAATACACACAGTAAAGTACAATTTCCCTTAAGTGCACACAGAGATCACAGTCAGTCTAGGGCTGGTTGCTCCCTTGCTCACCAGGTCCCCAATAAGACTCCCCACTGGCACAGCTATAGGGACCAGGTCTCAGCCTAGCTGGGCAAGCTAAAACCTCCAGTACCCTCTCTGTCCAACCAGTGCTTTATGTCCCTGCCCAAGTAGCTGACACAACACACACACACTTTGAGATAAGTATTTATACAACTTCACAAACACTCTTGGGAAAGGCTGACACAGATTCTCCAGCTGTGCTCCTTTACCCAGACCATATGGTAGTAATCCCTGCCACCACCCAGCTAATAATATTAGCTACTAAAAGGCCCTTAAAAGGGTGTCCAATTATTACTGTGCAATATTATTATCCAATTGGTAATGTGACTAATCAGTCTAGGCTTATTGGAAGGGCTTAGACAGTAAACTCTATAAATATTTAATGTACTCTAAAGCATAATTTATCTCTACATAAACCAGCCACAGGTAGAAGGTTTTAAAAATATTTAATAATGAATAATTAAAACACAAGACAAAACTACTACACCACAGAGATATCTAAGAGTTCAGAGATCACAGAGAAACTTAAAATAATACAGTAGGACAGGTCTGATTTCAAAGACAAATACCCAATTAATCTTTACTAGCTTTAACTATTCCGACAAAAAATCACAGTGCTAGAAACTTACATGTGAGCTTAGGCAGAGTGCTGAGTTAGATATCCAAGATCAAAATGTTCCCAGTCTCTTGTGAGAAATATTATTTAAACATTACTAGCAAACATGTCTGCTGGGTCCCTCCCACATTACATCATTTTTGACACTTAGTCTGAAGTTCTCAGGCCAAAAACTGCATTATTTAGCAATCTAACACCTGCTCAGAAACTTACAACAATATAAGTCATTTCACATGTATACTCTAACAGAAACCAGAGCAATAAAGCACATTCCACATCTAAATTCTGGTCATAAACTTTAGCCTTAAAACAATAGGCATGAAACCTTCATCTAGATGCACTTGAGCCAAATTCTAACATGAAAGGGTCACAACATGCTACACTGGGCCAGTAGAGTGCAATGTTGTCACATATTTTGCAGTTCCACATTTCGCAGTATTCTTTTACACTCAAGAAAACATGCCTGCATTTTACATTTATTTACAAATGCCAGAATTATATATCAAATTCTATTTGACTAGGCTGGCAGCCTTCGCCCATCACTCCCTGATTGTCACACTCACTTTATAGAAAGTACAGCCAGCCTAGTTAATGATCACAACAAGCCCCCCAATACAAACCCCACAACTTTCACTTCACTCTCATCACAAACGACTTCAATTATACCCCTACAACCATCATCCCTTTCACTGCAACCCATACCCATGAGTTATATACGGCACCTGTTACATAAAATAAAACCCGTCTCTCCCTCCGCTGACAACCTCCCATCTGAATACTTAAAAATGGCAGCTGCAGCTATTGCCTATGCAGTTAGTATCCTCATCAACAGATCCAAAGAATCATGCATCCCCTCCGTCTGGAAAAAAATCAATTATAACCCCTCTACATAAAGGAGGGGAAAATCTAGTGAATTATCCAACTACTGCCCCATCTCCATACTATCACCCCTCTCCAAAATTTTGGAAAAATGTATATATAAAGAACTCCTCGACCACCTTACTCATAAGGAACTATTTGCATCTATCCAACACAGCTTCAGACCAGCACATAGTGCAACAACCACTCTAATCTCTTTACAATTCAGTAAAAGTGTTTGAAAAAAAATCAACAAAGCTAGACACTCTGGCCAACTAACTGAGGAATATTTCTTATTATTCAAAAGCATTCAGCACTGTATTGCACCACAAAAGTTTACAAGAACTTTGATCCCCAAGCCTTTTCCAATCATTTCAACAGTGGTTTTCAAAGACCCCAATGAGTAAAATGGCAAAATTCTTTCTCACAATATCAAACCAATAAAGCAAGAGTTCCACAAGGCTCAATCCTCAGACCCTTCTCACAATATCTTCAAAAAATAACCTCCATTCTGCTTTCATCAAAGCTCCCTCATCCAATATGCCGACAACTCAACTCTCATTTCCTCCTCCAATAACAGCGTTCACCTTAAACAAATAGCCTAAGCTGCCTTCTCATCCATGGAGTCCTGGCGTAACAATGAACAACTATAACTCAACCCTAACAAAACCAAACTCCTTCTTTTCATACCAAAGACACTATCAACAGACTTCAAAATATATTATTTTAATAACATGGAAATCAAAGTAGTTCCATATACCACACTGCTAGGGGTAACAATAAACAAACTCACTTTTGACCTCCATATCTACAATACTAACCTCAACGTATCTGCTACCCACCTTACTATACGGTGCCTCAATATTAACCAACCTTCAAACTACACTAAGAAATAAGCTTGAATCATGTTACAATAAATTTGCCAAACTTGCAACTGGCCTACTAGTCTATAAATATCACTGCACTGCCCTCACTCCCCCCTTAACTGACTTGAACTCCCCCAATATCTAAACTACGTCCAGCTCGCTATGGCTCATAAAATAATCTGTAAATCTGAAACTTGTCCTGCCTTAAATTCTTTATTTCAAATCGATACACCTAACCAGGCTCTTCATTCTAAAGACGAGCAACTTTTAACTCTATATAAACCAAACAAAAGTGCCGGTCAGTGTCTATACTCCTACTCAGTTACCACATTATGGAACTCATTACCTCTAGAAGTCAGAACTACCTTAACCCATAAGAATTTCAAATCAATATTAAAACAATTCCTAGTTAAGTCAAATAACTGTCTCTGTTCAAACCCAGGCTGCAGTCTGTGCCACCTTACTCCCCTCTTCCACCTTCACTACTTTTACTTTCTTCATTTCTCTAACGTCCTCTCATCCACCTCTCTTTTCTTTTTATCTAGCCCTTTCCCTATCACCCCAGCCTATTTTCACCCACTTTTATCTCTACTGCAACCACTTCTACTACCTCACCTTTATCACCACTGCAATCACCTCTTCCATTAACTCTCAACAACCTCTCTCTTTCAGCAATCCCCCTGTTCTCTTTTCTGTCTACCTTTTACTGACTCTTGAATTCATTGACTTCTGCCTTCCTTCTTTTCTTCATAACTCTTTGCTCTGATGTCACATTTCTTCCGCTGCTCTTTCTTACCACTGATGCATTATGTGTTACATTCAGTCATTTCTCCCGCTGCTGCTTCTTACTACTGATGCATTCTGTGCTACATTCTGTCATTTCCCCCTCTGCTCCTTCTTAATACTGATGCATTCTGTCCTACATTCAGTCATTTCTCCCACTGCTGTTTCTTACTACTGTTGCATTCTGTGCTACATTCAGTCATTTCTCCCGCTGCTCCTTCTTACTACGGATGCATTCTGTGCTACATTCAGTCATTTCTCCCGCTGCTGCTTCTTACTACTGATGCATTCTGTGCTACATTCAGTCATTTCTCCCACTGCAGCTTCTTCTTTTCA
>NC_056729.1:1730848178-1730892888 GCF_019279795.1 Protopterus annectens | reverse complement strand
TTGTATCATTTTGGACTAATTCTGAGCATATCTGGGAGTTTCCACCCAGGTTCTAACATAGCTGAAAAGGCCTTATGATTGTCCTTTGAATCCATGGCAATTTTTCTCTCAAAATTGGCCTTAGTTGATTTTATGAGTGCTCGTATTTTTTACTAATAATGATCAGGGTGACTTCCCTTTTATGGATTTTGTTCTATCATGTAATAGCTTTCTCCTCTTATTGTAAAGTTTGTTAATGGCTGGGGTCCACCAGACTGGACGCTTGCCCTTTGTGGAAAGAGTCTTGGTTTTATTTGGGATTGCCTGATCCATGCAGTCCTGGAGGTGTTCATAGAAGGCATTTGTAAGGGCTTCGCAGCTTGGGTTGTGGTTTCCTCTGGCTCAGGGGCCTTGAAGGATACCACACCAGTCTTGAGTAGTGTGAAGTTTGCTTTAGAAGTTCTTCACTATGGTCTTTTTTGTTTGGGGTGGGGGCGGGATGTGGATTTCCAGTGAGATTAGTTTATGATCAGATCTCACCAATGAGGGATATACTTCCGGTGTGGAGCATTTTGTCCCCATGTTTGTGACAATGAGATCTAGTATATTTTCTCCTCTCGTGGGAACAGTGACTAGCTGTTCCATGGCATTTGAATTTATGAACTCCAGGAACCATTGGGCTAAAAAGTTAGGGCTTGAGTAATGTTCCCAGTCTATATTTGGGTAGTTGAAGTCACCCAATATGATGGCGTTTGGAGATACATTTATACCCTCCAGTGTCTTCAGGAAGGCTGTGTGGGGTTCTTGAGTTTGAGAGGGTGGCCTGTAGCATGCTACAATTTGTATAGCAGTTTTGCCTATGGTTAGTTGCACCTGGATGGTTTCCGAAGCTTCATGCGTTGCCACCAACCTGGAGGTGTGGGTATCCTTTATGAATATGGATACACCCCCTCCTTTTGTGGTGTGGTCCAGGTTTTGGGGCGGGCATGATATGAGGTAAAACCTAATAGTGCCGGGGTGCTCTCAGGAGCCTTGAACCAGGTTTCAGTTACAGCACAGACATCGATGTTCTCCATACTGAGAAGGGCCTCGAGTGCGTGCATTTTGAGATTTAGACTTCTGGCAGTGAGCAGCATTACCCTCAGTTTCTTCCCATTTTTGTTTTCTAGGGTGGTAGGTTTAGAATTTGAGCCTTGCCTAAAAAGGCACTATGGGGTGGCAAGAGCCTTAGCCAATATCCGAATCCCAGGGTGACAGGTGCAAGCCGTCCCTTGCGGCAGCATGGCTTGTCAACCATGTCATCCCAGGCAGACAGACACTGGATCCCCTTTGAATGACACCAGACATTAAGCCAATTGTTAAAGCTGATCATCGTGTCTCTATATTGTGGCATCATTCTTGGTGAAGGAAGGATACTGCTCAGGGTTAGGGTCATACCTGCCTGGGCTACATAATCAGAGAGCTCCTCTATGTCTCTTTTCATGTAGTCCAGGGAGTGCGTGTCAGGTCGTTCACACCAGCATGGACAATGACTGTGTCATATTTGTACTTGCCGTGGAGTGACCCCGAGTGCTTGTGTTATGTGGCGGATTCTAGCGCCCGATAGGCAGCTTACTGTGACCCTCTCCTTGTTCAGCCTGGTGAGTGGGACGTCAGTGTGTCTGACTATGGAGTCACCTATGACAAGTATGTTTGGTGTTGTATTTGGCCTTAAGGGCTGTGACTGCTTTGCACACTGCTTTTGTGGTTTATGTGTTGCTTGTGGGGTGTCTTGAGGTAGCAGTTGTTTGGGTGTCTGCTTTGGAGGCCTCTGCTGTTTAGGTAAATTTTACTCAGAGCCTCCGAGTATGTCTTTGTGCTTATGTGTTTGATTCAGTGGAGTGGTAGCATTATGTGAGGCTGGTTTTGTGGTGTGTGTAGTTGCCTTCTCCTTCTGTCTGGTCTTGCCAGTCCTGAGTTGAGAGAGCTCAGCCTCCAGTTTGGCTAAATAGCTGCATCTCTCGCAAGTATTTGTGTTATGTGGGAGGAGGAGAGGGTTGTCTGTGTACATGAGGCAGTTATAACATTGCCTCAAGATTCCCAGATTCACCAGCTGGACCGAGGAGATTGACAACTGACCTTTGGACATGCTAGAATAATATTGGGAAATCCTTAATTGAAAACAAGGGCCAGTGGGGAGTGAGGGTGTAGTGCTTTTAATTTTTAGTGCTGACTTATATAATTGCTTTAGTGAGCAAGTGCCAGGTAACTTGAGTGCAATGTGTTACAAGTAACTAAATGCAAAAACGACAAACAGTAACTTTCTTTCAAGTGAAACAAGGAAATAAGTACAGTAAGCAATGCAGATATCACTAGTGATCCACAGAAGCACAGAGAAGTTGCGTATTAGGTGGAATTAGCTTCCAGGAAAATAACAAGCAAACAAACAACAAGCATATAAACAAAGCTAGATTCAGCAGGCCTGGATCTAGTCTATGCTAGAGCAAACAAGGTGAACCAATTTCAGTAAGATACAGTTCAAATATTCAAGCACTATAAACCTTTAACCAGAAATTCCCAGCTCAGAAGGGCACAGTCCAGCCTCTTCTCCCACAAGAGTGCAGACCATGCATTCTGTGCTAGATTCAGTCATTTCTCTCACTGCTGCTTCTTACTACTGATATATTCTTTACTACATTCAGTCATTTGTCCCGCTGCTTCTTCTTACTACTGATGAATTCTTTGCTACATTCAGTCATTTTTCCCGCTGCTGCTTCTTACTACTGGTGCATTCTGTGCCACATTCAGTCATTTCTCCCGCTGCTCCTTCTTACTACGGATGCAGTCTGTGCTACATTCAGTCATTTCTCCCGCTGCTGCTTCTTACTACTGATGCATTCTGTGCTACATTCAGTCATTTCTCCCGCTGCTGCTTCTTACTACTGATGCATTCAGAGCTACATTCAGTCATTTTTCCCACTGCTGCTTCTTACTACTGGTGCATTCTGTGCCACATTCAGTCATTTCTCCCACTGCTGTTTCTTACTACTGATGCATTCTGTGCTACGTTCAGTTATTTCTCCCGCAGCTGCTTCTTCCTACTGATGCATTCTGTGCTACATTCAGTCATTTCTCCCACTGCTGCTTCTTGCTACTGATATATTCTGTGCTACATTCAGTCACTTCTCCCGCTGCTGCTTCTTACTACTGATGCATTCTGTACTACATTCAGTCATTTCTCCCACTGCTGCTTCTTACTACTGATGCCATTCTGTCCTACATTCAGTCATTTCTCCCGCTACTCCTTCTTACTACTGCTGCATTCTGTGCCACATTCAGTCATTTCTCCCGCTGCTGCTTCTTACTACTGATGCATTCTGTGCTACATTCAGTCATTTGTCCCACTGCTGCTTCTTAGTACTGATGCATTCTGTGCTACATTCAGTCATTTCTCCCACTGCTGCTTCTTACTACTGATATATTCTGTGCTACATTCAGTCATTTCTCCCGCTGTTGCTTCTTACTACTGATGCATTCTGTGCTACATTCAGTCATTTCTCACACTTCTGCTTCCTACTACTGATGCATTCTGTGCTACATTCAGTCATTTCTTCCGCTGTTTCTTCTTACTACTGATGCATTCGGTGCTACATTCAGTCATTTCTCCCGCTGCTGCTTCTTACTACTGATACATTCAGAGCTAAATTCAGTCATTTCTCCCGCTGCTGCTTCTTACTACTGATACATTCAGAGCTAAATTCAGTCATTTCTCCCGCTGCTGCTTCTTACTACTGGTGCATTCTGTGCCACATTCAGTCATTTCTCCCACTGCTGCTTCTTATTACTGATGCCAGAGCTACATTCAGTCATTTCTCCCACTGCTGCTTCTTACAACTGATGCATTCTTTGCTACATTCAGTCATTTCTCCACCTGCTGCTTCTTACTACTGATGCATTCTGTGCTACTTTCAGTTATTTCTCCCGCTGCTGCTTCTTACTACTGATGAATTCTGTGCTACATTCAGTCATTTCTCCCGCTGCTCCTTCTTACTACTGATGCATTCTGTGCTAGATTCAGTCATTTCTCTCACTGCTGCTTCTTACTACTGATATATTCTTTGATACATTCAGTCATTTCTCCCGCTGCTGCTTCTTACTACTGATGCATTCTTTGCTATATTCAGTCATTTCTCCCACTGCTGCTTCTTACTACTGGTGCATTATGTGCCACATTCAGTCATTTCTCCCGCTGCTCCATCTTACTACAGATGCATTCTGTGCTACATTCAGTCATTTCTCCCGCTGCTGCTTCTTACTACTGATGCATTCTGTGCTACATTCAGTCAGTTCTCCCGTTGCTGCTTCTTAATACTGATGCATTCTGTGCTACATTCAGTCATTTCTCCCGCTGCTGCTTCTTACTACTGATGCATTCTGTGCTACATTTAGTCATTTCTCCCACTGCTGCTTCTTACTACTGATGCATTCAGAGCTACATTCAGTCATTTGTCCGGCTGCTTCTTCTTACTACTGATGCATTCTGTGTTACATTCAGTCATTTCTCCCACTGCTGCTTCTTACTACTGATGCATTCTGTGCTACATTCAGTCATTTCTCCCGCTGCTCCTTCTTACTACTGATGCTTTCAGTGCTAAATTCAGTCATTTCTCCCGCTGCTCCTTCTTACTACTGATAATTCTGTGCTACATTCAGTCATTTCTCCAGCTGCTGCTTTTTACTACTGATGCATTCAGAGCTACATTCAGTCATTTCTCCCACTGCTGCTTCTTACTACTGGTGCATTCTGTGCCACATTCAGTCATTTCTCCCACGGCTGCTTCTTACTACTAATGCATTCTGTGCTACATTCAGTCATTTCTCCCACTGCTGCTTTTTACTACTGATGCATTCTCTGCTACATTCAGTCATTTCTCCCGCTGCTGCTTCTTACTACTGATGAATTGTGCTACATTCAGTCATTTCTCCCACTGCTGCTTCTTACTACTGATGCATTCAGAGCTACATTCAGTGATTTGTCCCGCTGCTGCTTCTTACTACTGATGCATTCTGTGCTACATTCAGTCATTTCTCCCACTGCTGCTTCTTACTACTGATATATTCTGTGCTACATTCAGACATTTCTCCCACTGCTGCTTCTTACTACTGATGCATTCTGTGCTACATTCAGTCATTTCTCCCACTGCTGCTTCTTACTACTGATGCAATTCTGTCCTACATTCAGTTATTTCTCCCGCTGCTCCTTCTAACTACTGATGCATTCTGTGCCACATTCAGTAATTTCTCCCGCTGCTGCTTCTTACTACTGATGCATTCTGTGCTACATTCAGTCATTTGTCCCGCTGCTTCTTCTTACTACTGATGCATTCTGTGCTACATTCAGTCATTTCTCCCGCTGCTGCTTCTTACTACTGATGCATTCTGTTCTACATTCAGTCATTTCTCTCACTGCTGCTTCTTACTACTGATGCATGCTGTGCTAAATTCAGTCATTTTTCCCGCTGCTCCTTCTTACTACTGATGCATTCTGTGCTATATTCAGACATTTCTCTCGCTGCTGCTTCTTAATACTGATGCATTCAGAGCTACATTCAGTCATTCCTTCCGCTGCTCCTTCTTACTACTGATCATTCTGTGCTACATTCAGTCATTTCTCCAGCTGCTGCTTCTTACTACTGATGCATTCAGAGCTACATTCAGTCATTTCTCCCACTGCTGCTTCTTACTACTGGTGCATTCTGTGCTACATTCAGTCATTTCTCCCGCTGCTGCTTCTTACTACTGATGCATTCTGTGCTACATTCAGTCATTACTCTCACTGCTGCTTCTTACCACTGATGCAATTCTGTGCTACATTCAGTCATTTCTCCCGTTGCTCCTTCTTATTACTGATGCATTCTGTGCCACATTCAGTCATTTCTCCCACTGCTGCTTCTTACTACTGATGCATTCTGTGCTACATTCAGTCATTTCTCCCACTGCTGCTTCTTACTACTGATGCATTCAGAGCTACATTCAGTCATTTCTCCCACTGCTGCTTCTTACTACTGATGCATTCAGAGCTACATTCAGTCATTTCTTCCGCTGTTCCTTCTTACTACTGATGCATTCTGTGCTACATTCAGTCATTTCTCCCGCTGCTGCTTCTTACTACTGATACATTCAGAGCTACATTCAGTCATTTCTCCCGCTGCTGCTTCTTACTACTGGTGCATTCTGTGCCACATTTAGTCATTTCTCCCACTGCTGCTTCTTACTACTGATGCATTCTGTGCTACATTCAGTCATTTCTCCAGCTGCTGCTTCTTACTATTGATGCATTCTGTGCTACTTTCAGTCATTTCTCCTGCTGCTGCTTCTTACTACTGATGAATTCTGTGCTACATTCAGTCATTTCTCCTGCGGCTGCTTCTTACTACTGATGCATTCTGTGCTAGATTCAGTCATTTCTCTCACTGCTGCTTCTTACTACTGATATATTCTTTACTACATTCTGTCATTTGTCCCACTGCTTCTTCTTACTACTGATGAATTCTTTGCTACATTCAGTCATTTTTTCCGCTGCTGCTTCTTACTACTGGTGCATTCTGTGCCACATTCACTCATTTCTCCCGCTGCTCCTTCTTACTACGGATGCATTCTGTGCTACATTCAGTTATTTCTCCCGCTGCTGCTTCTTACTACTGATGCATTCTCTGCTACATTCAGTCATTTCTCCCGCTGCTGCTTCTTACTACTGATGAATTGTGCTACATTCAGTCATTTCTCCCACTGCTGCTTCTTACTACTGATGCATTCAGAGCTACATTCAGTGATTTGTCCCGCTGCTGCTTCTTACTACTGATGCATTCTGTGCTACATTCAGTCATTTCTCCCACTGCTGCTTCTTACTACTGATATATTCTGTGCTACATTCAGACATTTCTCCCACTGCTGCTTCTTACTACTGATGCATTCTGTGCTACATTCAGTCATTTCTCCCACTGCTGCTTCTTACTACTGATGCAATTCTGTCCTACATTCAGTCATTTCTCCCGCTGCTCCTTCTTACTACTGATGCATTTTGTGCCACATTCAGTCATTTCTCCCGCTGCTGCTTCTTACTACTGATGCATTCTGTGCTACATTCAGTCATTTGTCCCGCTGCTTCTTCTTACTACTGATGCATTCTGTGCTACATTCAGTCATTTCTCCCGCTGCTGCTTCTTACTACTGATGCATTCTGTTCTACATTCAGTCATTTCTCTCACTGCTGCTTCTTACTACTGATGCATTCTGTGCTACATTCAGTCATTTCTCCCGCTGCTCCTTCTTACTACTGATGCATTCTGTGCTACATTCAGACATTTCTCTCGCTGCTGCTTCTTACTACTGATGCATTCAGAGCTACATTCAGTCATTCCTTCCGCTGCTCCTTCTTACTACTGATTATTCTGTGCTACATTCAGTCATTTCTCCAGCTGCTGCTTTTTACTACTGATGCATTCAGAGCTACATTCAGTCATTTCTCCCACTGCTGCTTCTTACTACTGGTGCATTCTGTGCCACATTCAGTCATTTCTCCCACTGCTGCTTCTTACTACTGATGCATTCTGTGCTACATTCAGTCATTTCTCCCACTGCTGCTTTTTACTACTGATGCATTCTCTGCTACATTCAGTCATTTCTCCCGCTGCTGCTTCTTACTACTGATGAATTGTGCTACATTCAGTTATTTCTCCCACTGCTGCTTCTTACTAGTGATGCATTCAGAGCTACATTCAGTGATTTGTCCCGCTGCTGCTTCTTACTACTGATGCATTCTGTGCTACATTCAGTCATTTCTCCCACTGCTGCTTCTTACTACTGATATATTCTGTGCTACATTCAGACATTTCTCCCACTGCTGCTTCTTACTACTGATGCATTCTGTGCTACATTCAGTCATTTCTCCCACTGCTGCTTCTTACTACTGATGCAATTCTGTCCTACATTCAGTCATTTTTCCCGCTGCTCCTTCTTACTACTGATGCATTTTGTGCCACATTCAGTCATTTCTCCCGCTGCTGCTTCTTACTACTGATGCATTCTGTGCTACATTCAGTCATTTGTTCCGCTGCTTCTTCTTACTACTGATGAATGCTTTGCTACATTCAGTCATTTTTTCTGCTGCTGCTTCTTACTACTGGTGCATTCTGTGCCACATTCACTCATTTCTCCCGCTGCTCCTTCTTACTACGGATGCATTCTGTGCTACATTCAGTCATTTCTCCCGCTGCTGCTTCTTACTACTGATGCATTCTGTGCTACATTCAGTCATTTCTCCCGCTGCTGCTTCTTACTACTGATGCATTCTGTGCTACATTTAGTCATTTCTCCCACTGCTGCTTCTTACTACTGATGCATTCAGAGCTACATTCAGTCATTTCTCACACTGTTGCTTCTTTCTACTGGTGCATTCTGTGCCACATTCAGTCATTTCTCCCACTGCTGCTTCTTACTACTGATGCATTCTGTGCTACATTCAGTCATTTCTCCCGCTGCTGCTTCTTACTACTGATGCATTCTGTGCTACATTCAGTCATTTCTCCCGCTGCTGCTTCTTACTACTGATGCATTCTGTGCTACATTCAGTCATTTGTCCCGCTGCTGCTTCTTACTACTGATGCATTCTGTGCTACATTCATTCATTTCTCCCACTGCTGCTTCTTACTACTGATGCATTCTGTGCTACATTCAATCATTTCTCCTGCTGCTTCTTACTACTGATGCATTCTGTGCTACATTCAGTCATTTCTTCCGCTGCTGCTTCTTACTACTGATGCATTCAGAGCTACATTCAGTCATTTCTCCCACTGCTGCTTCTTACTACGGATGCATTCAGAGCCACATTCAGTCATTTCTTCCGCTGTTCCTTCTTCCTACTGATGCATTCTGTGCTACATTCAGTCATTTCTCCCGCTGCTGCTTCTTACTACTGATGCATTCTGTGCTACATTCAGTCATTTCTCCAGCTGCTGCTTCTTACTACTGATGCATTCTGTGCTACATTCAGTCATTTCTCCAGCTGCTGCTTCTTACTACTGATGCATTCTGTGCTACATTCAGTCATTTCTCTAGATGCTGCTTCTTACTACTGATGCAGTCTGTGCTACATTCAGTCATTTCTCCCACTGCTGCTTCTTACTATTGATGAATTCTGTGATACATTCAGTAATTTCTCCAGCTGCTGCTTCTTACTACTGATGAATTCTGTGCTACATTCAGTCATTTCTCCCGCTGCTGCTTCTTACTACTGGTGCATTCTGTGCTACATTCAGTCATTTCTCCCGTTGCTGCTTCTTACTACTGATGCATTCAGAGCTACATTCAGTCATTTCTCCCACTGCTGCTTCTTACTACTGATGCATTCAGAGCAACATTCAGTCATTTCTTCCGCTGTTCCTTCTTACTACTGATGCATTCTGTGCTACATTCAGTCATTTCTCCCGCTGCTGCTTCTTACTACTGATACATTCAGAGCTACATTCAGTCATTTCTCCCGCTGCTGCTTCTTACTACTGGTGCATTCTGTGCCACATTCAGTCATTTCTCCCACTGCTGCTTCTTACTAGTGATGCATTCTGTGCTACATTCAGTCATTTCTCCTGCTGCTGCTTCTTACTACTGATGAATTCTGTGCTACATTCAGTCATTTCTCCTGCGGCTGCTTCTTACTACTGATGCATTCTGTGCTAGATTCAGTCATTTCTCTCACTGCTTCTTCTTACTACTGATATATTCTTTGCTACATTCAGTCATTTGTCCCACTGCTTCTTCTTACTACTGATGAATTCTTTGCTACATTCAGTCATTTTTTCTGCTGCTGCTTCTTACTACTGGTGCATTCTATGCCACATTCACTCATTTCTCCCGCTGCTGCTTCTTACTACTGATGCATTCTGTGCTACATTCAGTCATTTCTCCCGCTGCTGCTTCTTACTACTGATGCATTCTGTGCTACATTTAGTCATTTCTCCCACTGCTGCTTCTTACTACTGATGCATTCAGAGCTACATTCAGTCATTTCTCCCGCTGCTGCTTCCTACTGGTGCATTCTGTGCCACATTCAGTCATTTCTCCCACTGCTGCTTCTTACTACTGATGCATTCTGTGCTACATTCAGTCATTTCTCCCGCTGCTGCTTCTTACTACTGATGCATTCTGTGCTACATTCAGTCATTTCTCCTGCTGCTTACTACTGATGCATTATGTGCTAATTTCAGTCATTTCTCCCGCTGCTGCTTCTTACTGCTGATGCATTCTGTGCTACATTCATTCATTTCTCCCACTGCTGCTTCTTACTACTGATGCATTCTGTGCTACATTCAATCATTTCTCCTGCTGCTGCTTCTTACTACTGATGCATTCTGTGCTACATTCAGTCATTTCTTCCGCTGCTGCTTCTTACTACTGATGCATTCAGAGCTACATTCAGTCATTTCTCCCACTGCTGCTTCTTACTACGGATGCATTCAGAGCCACATTCAGTCATTTCTTCCGCTGTTCCTTCTTCCTACTGATGCATTCTGTGCTACATTCAGTCATTTCTCCCGCTGCTGCTTCTTACTACTGATGCATTCTGTGCTACATTCAGTCATTTCTCCAGCTGCTGCTTCTTACTACTGATGCAGTCTGTGCTACATTCCGTCATTTCTCCCACTGCTGCTTCTTACTATTGATGAATTCTGTGCTACATTCAGTAATTTCTCCAGCTGCTGCTTCTTACTACTGATGAATTCTGTGCTACATTCAGTCATTTTTCCCGCTGCTGCTTCTTACTACTGATGCATTCTGTGCTAGATTCAGTAATTTCTCTCACTGCTGCTTCTTACTACTGATATATTCTTTGCTACATTCAGTCATTTGTCCCGCTGCTGCTTCTTACTACTGATGAATTCTTTGCTACACTCATTAATTTCTCCTGCTGCTGCTTCTTACTACTGGTGCATTCTGTGCTACATTCAGTCATTTCTCCCGCTGCTGCTTCTTACTACTGATGCATTATGTGCTACATTCAGTCATTTCTCCCACCGCTGTTTCTTACTACTGATGCATTCTGTGCTACATTCAGTCATTTCTCCCGCTGCTGCTTCTTACTACTGATGCATTCAGAGCTACATTCAGTCATTTCTCCCACTGCTGCTTCTTACTACTGGTGCATTCTGTGCCACATTCAGTCATTTCTCCCACTGCTGCTTCTTACTACTGATGCATTCTGTGCTACATTCAGTCATTTCTCCCGCTGCTGCTTCTTACTACTGATGCATTCAGAGCTACATTCAGTCATTTCTCCCACTGCTGCTTCTTACTACTGATGCATTCTGTGCTACATTCAGTCATTTCTCCCACTGCTGCTTCTTACTTCTGATATATTCTGTGCTACATTCAGACATTTCTCCCACTGCTGCTTCTTACTACTGATGCATTCTGTGCTACATTCAGTCATTTCTCCCACTGCTGCTTCTTACTACTGATGCATTCTGTGCTACATTCAGTCATTTTTCCCACTGCTGCTTCTTACTACTGATGCATTCAGAGCTACATTCAGTCATTTTTCCCACTGCTGCTTCTTACTACTGATATATTCTGTGCTACATTCAGACATTTCTCCCACTGCTGCTTCTTTATACTGATGCATTTTGTGCCACATTCAGTCATTTCTCCCGCTGCTGCTTCTTACTACTGATGCATTCTGTGCTACATTCAGTCATTTGTCCCACTGCTTCTTCTTACTACTGATGCATTCTGTGCTACATTCAGTCATTTCTCCCGCTGCTGCTTCTTACTACTGATGCATTCTGTGCTACATTCAGTCATTTCTCCCACTGCTCCTTCTTACTACTGATGCATTCTGTGCTACATTCAGTCATTTCTCCCACTGCTCCTTCTTACTACTGATGCATTCTGTGCTACATTCAGTCATTTCTCCCGCTGCTGCTTCTTACTACTGATGCATTCTGTGCTACATTCAGTCATTTGTCCCGCTGCTGCTTCTTACTACTGATGCATTCTGTGCTACATTCAGTCATTTTTCCCACTGCTGCTTCTTACTACTGATGCATTCAGTGCTACATTCAGTCATTTCTCCCGCTGCTGCTTCTTACTACTGATGCATTCAGAGCTACATTCAGTCATTCCTTCCGCTGCTCCTTCTTACTACTGATCATTCTGTGCTACATTCAGTCATTTCTCCAGCTGCTTCTTCTTACTACTGCTGCAATCAGAGCTACATTCAGTCATTTCTCCCACTGCTGCTTCTTACTACTGGTGCAATCTGTGCCACATTCAGTCATTTCTCCCTCTGCTGCTTCTTACTACTGATGCATTCTGTGCTACATTCAGTCATTTGTCCCACTGCCGCTTCTTACTACTGATGCATTCTGTGCTACATTCAGTCATTTCTCCCACTGCTGCTACTTACTACTTATATATTCTGTGCTACATTCAGTCATTTCTCCCGCTGCTGCTTCTTACTACTGATGCATTCTGTGCTACATTCAGTCATTACTCCCACTGCTGCTTCTTACCCCTGATGCAATTCTGTGCTACATTCAGTCATTTCTCCCGTTGCTCCTTCTTATTACTGATGCATTCTGTGCCACATTCAGTCATTTCTCCCACTGCTGCTTCTTACTACTGATGCATTCTGTGCTACATTCAGTCATTTGTCCTGCTGCTGCTTCTTACTACTGATGCATTCTGTGCTACATTCAATCATTTCTCCCACTGCTGCTTCTTACTACTGATGCATTCTGTGCTACATTCAGTCATTTTTCCCGCTGCTGCTTCTTACTACTGATGCATTCTGTGCTACATTCAGTCATTTCTCCCACTGCTGCTTCTTACTACTGATGCATTCTGTGCTACTTTCAGTCATTTCTCCCACTGCTGCTTCTTACTACTGATGAATTCTGTGCTACATTCAGTCATTTCTCCTGCTGCTGCTTCTTACTACTGATGCATTCTGTGCTAGATTCAGACATTTCTCTCACTGCTGCTTCTTACTACTGATATATTCTTTACTACATTCAGTCATTTGTCCCGCTGCTTCTTCTTACTACTGATGAATTCTTTGCTACATTCAGTCATTTTTCCCGCTGCTGCTTCTTACTACTGGTGCATTCTGTGCCACATTCAGTCATTTCTCCCGCTGCTCCTTCTTACTACGGATGCAGTCTGTGCTACATTCAGTCATTTCTCCCGCTGCTGCTTCTTACTACTGATGCATTCTGTGCTACATTCAGTCATTTCTCCCGCTGCTGCTTCTTACTACTGATGCATTCTGTGCTACATTCAGTCATTTCTCCCACTGCTGCTTCTTACTACTGATGCATTCAGAGCTACATTCAGTCATTTCTCCCACTGCTGCTTCTTACTACTGGTGCATTCTGTGCCACATTCAGTCATTTCTCCCACTGCTGCTTCTTACTACTGATGCATTCTGTGCTACATTCAGTCATTTCTCCCGCTGCTGCTTCTTACTACTGATGCATTCTGTGCTACATTCAGTCATTTCTCCCACTGCTGCTTCTTACTACTGATGCATTCTGTGCTACATTCAATCATTTCTCCTGCTGCTGCTTCTTACTACTAATGCATTCTGTGCTACATTCAGTCATTTCTTCCACTGCTGCTTCTTACTACTGATGCATTCAGAGCTACATTCAGTCATTTCTCCCATTGCTGCTTCTTACTACGGATGCATTCAGAGCTACATTCAGTCATTTCTTCCGCTGTTCCTTCTTACTACTGATGCATTCTGTGCTACATTCAGTCATTTCTCCCGCTGCTGCTTCTTACTACTGATACATTCAGAGCTACATTCAGTCATTTCTCCCGCTGCTGCTTCTTACTACTGATGCATTCTGTGCTACATTCAGTCATTTCTCCAGCTGCTGCTTCTTACTACTGATGCATTATGTGCTACATTCAGTCATTTCTCCAGCTGCTGCTTCTTACTACTGATGCATTCTGTGCTACATTCAGTCATTTCTCCCGCTGCTGCTTCTTACTACTGATGAATTCTGTGCTACATTCAGTCATTTCTCCAGCTGCTGCTTCTTACTACTGATGAATTCTGTGCTACATTCAGTCATTTTTCCCGCTGCTGCTTCTTACTACTGATGCATTCTGTGCTAGATTCAGTCATTTCTCTCACTGCGGCTTCTTACTACTGATATATTCTGTGCTACATTCAGTCATTTCTCCCACCGCTGTTTCTTACTACTGATGCATTCTGTGCTACATTCAGTCACTTCTCCCACTGCTGCTTCTTACTACTGGTGCATTCTGTGCCACATTCAGTCATTTCTCCCACTGCTGCTTCTTACTGCTGATGCATTCTGTTCTACATTCAGTCATTTCTCCCACTGCTGCTTCTTACCACTGATGCATTCAGAGCTACATTCAGTCATTTCTCCCGCTGCTGCTTCTTACTACTGATGCGTTCTGTGCTACATTCAGTCATTTCTCCCACTGCTGCTTCTTACTACTGATGCATTCTGTGCTACATTCAGTCATTTCTCCTGCTGCTGCTTCTTACTACTGATGCATTCTGTGCTACATTCAGTCATTTCTCCCGCTGCTGCTTCTTACTACTGATGCATTCTGTGCTACATTCAGTCATTTCCCCCTCTGCTCCTTCTTACTACTGATGCATTCTCTGCTACATTCAGTCATTTCTCCCACTGCTGCTTCTTACTACTGATGCATTCTGTGCTACATTCAGTCATTTCTCCCACTGCTGCTTCTTACTACTGATGCATTCTGTGCTACATTCAGTCATTTCTCCCACTGCTTCTTCTTACTACTGATGCATTCTGTGCTACATTCAGTCATTTCTCCCACTGCTGCTTCTTACTACTGATGCATTCTGTCCTACATTCAGTCTCTCAGACCAGGTGTACAGTCTCCCTTTCTCTTTAGAATACCTCTCTATGTAACCTTTTAAGGAAGAAATCTATGCCTCCTAAGATAATAAATTATCTACCATACTTTGTTACATCCATGACACTGTGATTATATGCATATGTGACACCTAATTAACTATGCAAAGTGCTACCATGACTATCATGCCCTTTAATCTATCTTATAAATATTTCTCTTTGTAATGATTTGTCTTACTTTTGCATACTATTGTTTATGTTATTTTTGTATTGGAGATTTTTTTTCCCTGGGCCTCCTCTGGATTTTTTTTTTACCCAGTCGGAGTTTCCCGGTAACCAAATGTCAAATGAAATAAATAAAATATACAAAATGCCATCATCTTTGTGTTTGCACTAAGCTATATGTATGCAAAGCAGCCACATAAATGTTATAAGGCTTCACATCTGCAAACGTATGCAGAGCATGTACTAGTCAAAATGTAGCAAATGCTTTTCTGTAGTATCAGTCTACAGTCCGCCAAACGCATTCACTACTTTATGGGTCACATAAGGTGACACTCATATGTATGTTACCCCTCCCTACTTACAGCCTTGATCTTAAGTGGAGCCCATGATGCATACGTGTTAGACGTCTAGAAAAAACACAAAGCCTTCCTTATATGAAATCATACACAATGGCCACAGGACTGATTTCAACATCATGACAGTTAGGGACACACACACACACACACACACACACACACACATTAAGTTGGCTTGTGTTAGACACTACAGTTACCTTTCTTGTTTATACGCCTTCAGTTACATAATTTTCACAGCTTTTTGAACCTAATTTGGCTACAGCAGGGATCAAACTTGAATGGACTGTACATAATTTGAAGCCAACTTGACTGTGGCAGAAGATGAATGACATTCCTGTCCTTCTACAATTAGAATGTTTCCATAATGGGGATTGTTCAAACTCAGCTGGAAGCCCCTTGTGTGAATTTTGTACGAGGATGTCTTCCCTGGCAGTATCCCCATCCACACATGTCACTGAATTACCACATTACAGACCCAAGTACTATTTATTTATTCTTTGTTAACGAGGTTAGTCCCACTAGGCTAGAAGCCTCATTTGCAGGGGAGACGTGAAGTGGTATTTATACTACTAGAGAAAATTTGGCAAGGGTATCAGGGAATGTCTACTACTTTTTTCAATAGGGGAAATTGGATCTTTTACATCCACCTGAGATACCACCAAGAAGATGGGGCCTCAGTTTAACGTCTCATCTGAAGGAGGGCACATTCAGGAGTGCAGCACCTCCCTCATCCTGCACTACAGTGTCAGCAAATGATATACCTGGTATAGCACTAAGACCCACAGCCTTCCACAACAAAGGCGTGTGTGCTACTTTTTGCACCAATGACACTGTGGAATTTGTGTCACTTTCATACGCATGCATACAGACATGTTGCAAGACAATGGCAGGTAAATGTGGCTTTGCTGGACAACAAATCAGTTAAATATAAACTTTTGCTCATCTCACAAATACTCAAATCCTGAGATTTCATTGTCCAATCAAATTAACATGCTATATCTCTTCTTTAAGAAACGTGACATGTCACCGTCCAACCGAAAAAGAAAAATTGAAGTGCATTTGTGAATACAATTCTCAAAGTAAGGCATTTATTTCTGTATAAAGATTAACATACTAAAAGCCTAGTAATTTTTCTGTACACAAGCCATCTGCATCATCGGACTGTATATCCCACCAGGGCAAAACAATAACACCGCAGAACAAATTCTATACTGGTTATTTAACAACATATCCAGTTTCTATACTGGTTATTTAACAACATATCCAATGCAATGAAACCATTATAATCGGTGACCTTAACATAAACTGAGACCCTAAAGACACAACCACCCTGTGAATTCTCACAATTAATAAATGATATAACCAGAATAAACAAGCACACAAATAAGGAAATCATCTTAGACTAGATTCTTATAAATAAAACAAATTACATAAACTCTTCTGGCTGCCTTGCTGATGGTATCAATGACTATCTTCCAACTTATGCTGCTAGAAGTCATCTCAACATATGCAAATATGTAACCTATAAACAGGGGCACAATATAAAAAAAATAATTTTAAGTGACTTCATCTCTGCAATCAAACTCTACAATTGGAATATCTAAAAAACTATGCCACTAGATGATGCAGTAACTGACTTCAATAATACTTTCCTAAACATCTTGAATAGCTGCGCACCAATCAGAACAAAGAGAGGTCAAACCCTGCAGCCTGGTTAACAAAAGACAGCAGGCTAGTACTTCTTCACAGGAAGAAAGCATGGAAAATATTGTCCAGAAACAAAACACAATCCACATACCAGCTCTTCAGATACTTAACAAATCTGGCAAAGGAATTAATAATCAATTACTTGAAATCCTATTTTACCAACCTTGAGACAACATACCAAAACAATCCCAAGCTATTTTAGTCCTCCATAAATAAACTGCTACATCCTGATCAATTACTCCCACACCCACAAACAATAACAACCTGCACCAACTCCAACTTTACAAACATGATACCAAAACCACATCAGGTTCATCCAGTGCCTGGAACCATCTCTCCATCTGGTACCTGGTACTCCTGAAATGCAGAAGCCAATCAGGTTCTATTTCTGCACCCCGCCCCACAGCTAACAGTTAAAAAGAGAAATAAGCTCTTCTCTTTCCTTAAACTGTAACAAACTGCTTACTATATATGGAACAAGCAGTTGCTACAGTTTATGCACAAGGAACACATAGTGCTAAAACACTTGATTTATTAAAAAAGCAAAATTTCAGTTTAAACTGTAGCAAACTGCTTCTTACCTATATAGCAAGCAGGTGCTAAAGTTTATAACACACATGGAGCATTGCAGTGCTTAGCTCTTGCATTGTCCTAAAAAGAAAAAGAAAAGAACAAAAAAAAACGTTTTCCCTTTTAAATTGTAGCTAATTGTTTGCTACATTGTAGCAACCTGATGCAACAGTATACATGCATGGAGCACTGCAGTCATCAGATTGTCTAAAAAACAAAATAAAAAAACAAAAAATATTTTTTTTCTTTTAAACTGTAGCAAACTGCTTATTACATTGCTCAGACTTGTCTATACTAATTAACCAGTCCCTAACAACAAATATGCCCCGACTATCTGCTAGAACATTTTCATAACACAGCTCTGTAAAGGTGGAAATTCAACTGACCTATCCAACTACAGACCCATAGCTACACTGCCACTACTCTCAAAAACACTAGACAAATGTATCCACTCCCCGCTCCTCAAATATCTTAACCACAACAATCTTCCCATGACTGAACATGGTTTCCATCCCAGTCATATCACAATTACTGCTCTTTTTAGCTTTACCAAGGCTATCAACCATACTAAAAATAATGGCAATTAAGCATCTGCACTCTTCCCGGAGCTGTCAAAGGCATTTGCCACAATTTACCCATCAAAACTTCTCGCCAAACTCCTCCCTTGGTCTGAATCAATCATTTCTCACCTGGCTTCATAACTAATTCATAAATAGACAACAATTAGTAAAAATGGAAACAAGAATTCTCCTCCTTCCTTCCAGTCTCAGTTGGAGGCTCATACTGGGCCCACTTCTATTGCATACATTTATTAACAAACTCCATACCACCGCTAAACTGCAAATATGCATCACTATGCAGATGATGCAACATTCATCTGCTCTCCTCCAACAGTAAAATTCTCTGAGAACTCACCCAAGAGTCTTTCTCATCTATAGAATCTTGCTTGGGTAATGCAGATCTACTCCTTGATGCAAAATAAATAAATAAAATAACAATAAAAAATAAAAATAATGCTCTTAATAATAGAAACCATGACAGAAGCCAAATTACTTGGTGTACTCATAGATGAGACACAAACATGACCGATATATTCTCCAAACTGTTAAAATAAAAACACACAAAAAAATTACTGTTCTTAAACAGAGCATACAATTTCTTACAGAATCCACAAGAAAATCTTTAGTAGCATCGTACCTTCTCTCATCTTATTTGAATGCATCACCTATCTTCACAAATCTTAAAATTATCCTAAAGTCCTGACTAGATGCATGACATAACAAAATGGCCACACTTGCTGTATATGTCCCTCATAATAAAACATCACTGAACAGTCCTAAAGTCCCTAAATTGGCTAGCACTCCCAAATAACATAATCTGTTTTGACATCACTACTGCCCTCAAGCTTATCTACAACCCACACAGGAGTCCCTCTCTAAAAACATATTATAAACATACCACAGCAACAGAAAACTCATGCCAATAACAAATCTCTTCCAGCTCTTAAGTACCTGAAGAAAGTGCCAGAAATTCACTCTGTTCTCACTATGTTTGAAAACTGGAATTCCAATCTACTACAGTTAAAACTTACAGAAAGCAATGAATGTATTAAGAGTCCAATAAAATCATGTCTGCAACATGTCTGGGTCTATATTATATCACCGAAATGGCAAAACACTGAACGCTGTTTCAGCGACACATAAACAGTGAAGTACAACTTCTGCAAAAGGCAAGATCACTGATTTTTTTTCTTAGGGAAAAAAAATCTGTAGGCCAACCACACACGAAACACCATCTCAAACATTTCAAAGTGGGGGACTTTTCCCCCCACACCTCCCAATGTGGGGGCTGTGCCCCCACACCTCTTTAACTAAATATACCAACTCCAAGATTGCACTACAGTAGAGAAAAGGGCAATTTCATGGCGACAGCCAAGCGATTTTTTTCCCTAGGAAAAAAACCTGTGATCTGGCCATTGGCTGAAGTTGTACTTCATTATTTATGTGTCGCTGAAATGGCGTTCGGTGTTTTGCTTGCCATTTTGGTGACATAATATAGACCCCTGGCTCTGCCCCTGCTCTAAACTTGTTTAATTTCCCACTGGTAAAATGGTTAAGAGCTTTACCTCACAGATATGAGGTAGAAGGTTTGCTTATGACCTCTGGTCATTATCTAGATTTGTAATGGTCTACAGGCAAATAGATTAATATTTGGCATGGGTGGGTTTGGCAAAATAGTTAAGATATTCACCTCATAGACACAAGGTATGGTGTTTAATTCTAAACTGGCTAGGCTTAAAATATTCCTTCTATTCCTTCTATGAACCTATTAACCATAAAAATATTTAAAGTTGCAATATCTCTGCCAAAACCATGCTCCTCTTTACTAACTTTCCCATTGTGGTACTTATTTCACTTTCCCTTTATCTCCAACTGTAGACAATTAATTGATTTTATTTCTTAGCTATCTACTCTTCTATTTTTAATTCCTCATTGTGCCACTACTTTGTAATAATAATAATTAAAAATGTACACAAAAAAAGGAGAAAAAGTGCAAGTACAGCCAATAGCCAGTCATCCACGCCTCGATGGTCCTCCAAATAAGCAGCAGACTGTCACCGGCGTAAATCCGGTTTATTGCAGCAATAAAAGCACTCAAATGATATTTAATAATACGTTTGCCTTTTTTTCGATGTTGTTTTTGTTTTAAAAAACACACCTTTCTTGAATTATCCCTTGTGACACAGGCAAACTTACATTTATATAAAAGAAAATTAAAAAATATTAACAAGTTCACATTTACAAACATACAGCACATATACTGGTCTAAACAATATAATTAATCCAACATTACATAAATTGCTTCATTCCTGCCTTAACTTAAACCTAATTCCTCCTCAAAACGTTTTTTGCATGTATTGTTCCCAGAATTTCCATTTTCTATGATATTTGCTCCTACCTTTTTCTAAATATCCCAATTCCTGTTCTTTTCTCTCTGTTACAATATTCACTACTTCAAGTACGGTTACTTTAGACTTTGATTTCCTCCTTCTAGTAATCACTTTTTTTGGCAGTCATCAGAATTAAACTGAACAAAGCCTTACTATACACAGGCAATTCAGATCTTCTATCCCAGGTCAAAAAAATTCATTTCCCTAGTTACACTCATTTGCTCATCCAGTATTTCTGACAGGGTACGCTGTAGGGAATGTTTAAAGTCTGCCAACTCATTATACCCTGAAAACATATGGTACCTTTTTCTTCACCATTACACCCCCAACATATACCATCTACCAGAGAATAAATTATTTGGAGTCTACTTGGAGTATAAAAGTACCCATATAAACACTTGCAGGCAAAAAGTCTAAATCTTCTAGAATTTGTAGCATATTTGGGAGCTGTACATATGTCCTTCCATTGTTTCTTTGTGAATTGCTTATCACATCTCTTGTCCTAAGCTTTTCTGATCTCCTCTGATTGATTCCTAAAGTTATCATGCAATATTTTATATGCCCTACTAAATACCACTTTTTAACATTAGTTTGTACTCTAGATTCAACTCAAAACTCAATCAGTGCAGGTCCGACACTTAGGATTCTGCTGATAAAACTTAAGAGAACTCCCTTTTGTGCAAGGATTCTTGATAAATGGTTTTGGATGTTTCCTTTGTTCTTTTACTTTAGCTTTTCTGTGAGCTGTTTCTTTTAAGAGGACCAAGAAGTCTTCAAAAGATGGTGGTGATGTTTTTCTCCAGTTTTAGTAATGCATTTCCTTGTTACCACATTAATTGTCCATAACAAAAGAGATTATCGTTTTTAAACCACATTCCTCATTAACATCGAACAAAATTAGAAACTTAGATAAAGAAAAAGTGTTAAAAATAAAGCTTTCAAAAAATCATTTATATTACCCCAATCCATACATACTGAAGAACAGTCAAGGAGCACATGTGATTCTTGTATCAATCAAGGAGCACATTCTTGTAAACATCTGCAACATTTTATTTTATCATCTCTGCTAAATTTAGCTATTTTATTTAGAGTCAAAAATGTTCTGGGGAAAAAATTTCCAGATAAATATCTGTCAATAATTACATGAAGTGGTATGCTTAACAGAGGATAATATTTGAGACCCTCCATTATTTTTGGTTTTGTCCAGATTTCTTGTGCATACAGGTTAAGTGGTATAGTCCAAATGCCTTCTTGGCCTCTTCCCATTCTTTTACCTTTCTCTCTCTAATAATTTGTTCCCAATACCTTGGTTCTTTTGTCAGTGTCAGTATCCTCAAGAAAATTTTAGCCCCCTCTTGCGTATTTTCTCTACCCCTAATTGCAGTCATCCTTTCAGCAGAACCTCCTTTCTTCATTCCCATGTTGGCTTAGTTTTTAGTATACTTTCTGCTACTTTATGAATACAATATTCTGTATGACTGTCATTTTCCTTAAGGATATGCATCCTAAATCCCACTCTTTCCTTATTTCCTGAGTTTCCTCCCACTTCATCATCATCCATTTCCACTTTGAATTATAAGCTTTTGTTTGTGTTATGCGTAATTGCCTTAACCGTGTAGCTCTAAAATATACCTTCAAATCAGGTAACCCTAAACCTCCTTGCTGTAGAGGAAGGATCAACGTATCCCACTTGCCTTCTTCACCCCCAACATAAAATCCTTCAACTCATTTTTAATTTCTATTCACAACTTCTTCTTTGGTTAATAAAAACATTCCTGACCTGTGTATATAACTAAAGAGACTAAAAACAATTCTACTGCTTATATTTTGCTATCCATATGCATAGGAAAGATCTTCCAGCTTCTCAGTTTTTGTGTTATTTTTTTTATTTAGTCTATTTCTATGTACCCTTAGATGCCATAACATTTTTTTGTTTAACCCATACTCCTAAATGCTTCATTTTACCATGTCCCCATAAATATGGGTATTGCTGAACCAATTCATGTTAGGGTATATAGCTTACAGCTACAGCCTTTATTTTACCTTCATTAATTTTATATCCCCTCCCCAAAAAAAAAAAAAAAAATTGAACTGACTCAAAATGTTGCAAAGTACCGAAATGTCCTTTTCTGGTTTTAACAGAAATAAAATAATATTATCTGAAAATAAAGCCATCTTTTCTTGACTACCATACCGATTATTTCATTGACTTTTTAAGTCTGTTATTTTCTTTACCAACGGTTCTAAATAGAACACAAATCACAAATGGCAAAGATAATGGCCCTGCCTAGTTCCTCTGGTCAGATACAACTTATAAGAAAGGAACCCTTCCTCTTTGATTTTTGCCTCAAACAACTCATATATCCTACTAATTAAGCTTATTATTGTGTCAGGAAATGCAAATGCTTCTCCTGCCCTGCTCATAGAATCACAGCTTACTCTGTCGAATGCTTCAACTGCATCAAGACTCACCAACAGTAGCTGTGTTGTCTTACTGTCTGCTTTCCTCCGGATCATCATTGTTCTATTAATGCTGTCAAATGTTTGCTTTAATTCCACAAACCCACATTGATCCATATCTATCAAGTTTGGCAACATAGTTGCCACTCTTTTAGCCATTATACTCAGAAAAACTTTATAATCATGGTTATAATTGAAACAGGCCAACGTGAAGCTAGATCTGAAAGGTCTTTACTGTCTTTAGATATTTCAGTCACTGCAGCTTTTTTCCAGGATATTGGTGCTTCCCCACCTTTTAAAATACTGTTAAACAAAACCTTTTAGCTCTTTATCACTTTCTTGCCTTCTAGCGCCAAACGTTCACCAAAATACCGTCTACTCCTGGAGACTTTCCTGCAGATTGGGTATACATCACCATTATTATCTAATCTTCCTCCTATCTTAACAGTTAATTGTCGAGTCTCATATACTGCTAACATTGGCATATTTAAGTCTTCCATAAATATTTCCATTTGTGCTTTTTATTGGATTTCCCCATTTCTCTGCTTTATACAAATTTTCATAGAATTTCTGAAATATCTCCAATACCTCTACAGCATCTTTCATTTTTCTGGTTATAGACTCCCTAAATTTTGTAGCAACCCTTTAAACTTTCTGTTATACAAGTTGCTGCGCCAAACATTTATGTGCTTTGGAGTCATTAACAAAAAACAGTTGCGTCACAGCAATCTTTCTAAACTCATGCAAATTATCCAGGTAATCCCATATTTTGTCTTTAGCTCTCTGCAACTGCACCTCTTTTTGTTTTGTGAGATTCCTCTTATTCTGCAATACTTTAACCTTTGCCAGCCCCTCTAAATAATTCTTGTTATTTCTTAACCATATCTCTCTTTCTTTTATTTATACCATGTTTTTACACTCCAATTTCATTTTATCCCACTCACTAGCACTAATTTGTAGAGTACTTTCTATCTTCTCTAATAACTCCAAAATAATTTCCATGGCCATTCCTTATATTCTTATTTTAACAGTTAGGACCAGTGTCTCATTTTTACTTCATTACCCTATATTTTTATCTTTGTACTTATTGGTGCATGATTTGAAACAGTTATTGGATGTGTGTTGAGGCTTTCAGTTAAATGCACATGCTCCTGTGACATATCATTTCTGTCTAGTCCAGTTATTGTACATTGGGGAATATGGAAATTCTTTCTGAATTCCTGCTCCTGAATTTATGTCCTCCATACCAAACATTTTATAGGATCATAGGAGGTTAGTAGGCTAATGGCCCTGTGGCCCTTACAAGTCTACCCAAGAGTTTATCCCCAAAAAAAGAAACCTTAGTCAGCACCTGTCACCCCTGTCAATGAGGGACAAAGGTAGAACCCCTGGAACAAAATTTGTGGTTTCCCATCCACTCATCAAGGTTGCACTTGAAGAGGGTCAGAGAGGTACTGTGTCATGTATGGGAAGTCTATTCCAAAGACAGGGTAGCCTCTGGGAGACAAACCTGTCTCTCCAGCAAGTTTTGTTGATGTTGCACATTAGATTCAGGCTATCAAGTGGGTAATGCGCAAGGAGTTAGACTTAGGGATATGGAGCATCTCTAGTAGGGCAGGGTCCGATATATTTCTGTGGGCTTTCCAGTTGGTGCAAGTGTTTGGAGAGGTACATACCAAATGAGGCATTATACTCAATTTTAGGTCTAATGAGGGAGGAGTATAGAGAGGTAATAACCTCCTTTTTTCTGCATGCAATCCCTTTATACATATGTGATGAACTAAGTAAAAGGCTTTTCTGACCACTGCCGCAACATGATGGTCGAATGTGAGATTGTTGTCAACCTGAGTACCCAGATCTCTCACCACAGGTTGTGTGCTTAGGGAGTTGCTGTTGATGTGGTAATCAGTAGGGGCCATGTTTTTGCCGAATGGTATGATAATACACTTTTCTGCATTTAGCTTGAGGGCATGACTTTGGCACCAGTCATTAGTTGATGTGACATCCTCTTGCAGTATGTTAACATCATTTTGGGAGTCAATGACAGCACCCAACTTACAGTCATCTGCAAACCTGGTCAGCCACAGGCCATTTGTCTTTTCCTGGACCTCTGAGAAGTAGATGCCAAACTGTAGGGGTCCAAGGACAGATCCCTGGGGTACACCACTAGTGACAGGTCTGCTGTCGGAGGTGGTGGCACCTATTTTGACCTTGTGGGTCCTATCTGTGAGCCAGTTGCCCACCCATCTGATGAGATAGGGATTAACACCAAGTTGTGTTAGCTTTTCAATGATGCCTGAGTGGGGATTTTGTCAAAGGACTTGCCCCTTTTGTTATATTTTCCCTTCTAGACTCCCCAGATACATCTTTGTTGCTACAAATCAAATTCCAGTCCCAAATTATAAGTACTGTTCCCTACTGAAAGCTTATTATTTCTCTCAGAATGTTTAATCTCCATAACAGCAGTTTTGTGTGGAATATAAATATATGCCAGCAGCCCCATACTACCATAAACATGCTTTATTGTCTTCTTTCCCTCTTCTACCCCATATTGGAACTCCTTTAGCAGTTAATATAAGTACTTCTCTTTTCTTTAGTCCCTGACATTCTACTGAATTTAAAAAATTCATATGCTTAGTTCATTCCAACTGTGTCTCCTGTAGCATTGTTACTTGCACTTTGCATTTCTTAACATAATTAAATATTCTTTGCGTTTTATGTTCGGTTTGTAGATGATTTGTTCCTTATTTGGAAATCAAATGAGGAACAGTTAAAAACCTTTGTTCGGGAGATTAATTTATTAACAGGATTTTTGAAATTTACAATGACAGCATCCCAGGAGTATATACCATATTTGGATGTATATGTTGAGAAAATAATGGATGGGTATTTAAATACAGGAGTACATCAAAAGGCATGCCATAGGAGTTCATACTTACATAGATCTAGTATGCACCCTAATTATGTATTTAAGAACGTGGTTAAAGGGCAAGCTATGCATGTATCAAGACTAAACTCAGCCAATATAGGGTATAGTCAGGAAATTGAGAAACTGAAACGACAATTTATGCAAAGATCTTATAAAATACATGAAATAGATGAAGCCATGTTGATATTGAGACTTTAAGAAAAGGAAGAGCATATCCATTTTTTGCTGATCAGGGCAAAATAGTGGAAATGGTGTAGAAAGAAACAGTGTTAATCCTAGGAATATGAAAATGGGTATATATTATACACAAGATGTAAATGAAATTAGAGATGCGTATAGTAAGTACTGGGAACTTTTACAGGTGGATCTTGTAATTTCTGAAGTGGTAGGAAGGGAGCTCAAATTTATCTATAAAAATAAGTTAAACCTGTATAGAATGCTATGTGGTCCAAATAGAGTTAATGATAAGGACAATAGTAAGAAGTTACGAGCTAATACTAGACCATGTGGGAAATGTACATTTTGTGATACCATAGATGAATCAGCAACATTTAAGCACCCAGTAAGTCAGGAAGTATTCAAATTTTATTGTGAGGCAGATTGTGAAACAACACACGTGGTATATCTAGCCAAGTGCCAACTATGCCCAGCCTTTTACGTGGGCAAGACAGATAGACATCTTAGAGATGAGTAAGGGAGCACTTCTATAATATCAGGATGGGCTCAGACAAAAATGCCCTATCTAAACATGTAGCATCTACTTCTATTGAACATAAATTTAAGTTCATGGTCATGTACGTTAATAAACCCACTATACGTAGAGGTTCCATACGTAATACCACTGAATGTAATGAAAGTAAGTGGATAATCAAACTCAGAGCAGATCGTGAACCGGGACTTAATGATAGGGTTCCCATCAAGCCCATCTTGAAAAATCGAAGAATAAAAGTTAATAAAATGATATAAATGATATAAGTGCTGACCTATTAGATAGTTGACATGATATGGTACCAGTGAACAGAATAGATTATATATTATATAGTTTTAATATATGTATCATAGGGAAGATATTAGTAATATACTATAGATGCATGCGTAGGATTATTGCATAATCCTGTATAGATTATGTGTCATACACTAAACACACATTAGATAAATACTAATTGAATAGTAGGTAGTACTACGTCAAGCTACTACGCATGCATGATACAGTAATGAACTCGAGTATTATAGCCATAGGTATACGACCGAGCTATGGTTAGTTAGTATGAATTTTATGCCTTATGCTTAATGTTTTAAAATGATAAGTTGCTTTTATATAAAAAGATTTCTTAATATTTATATATATTTATATATTTTTTGATATGAGTATTATAAATGTTTACTTATCATCTTGTCTTATTTTAACGATTATTGTGGCACTTTATTATATATGTACCTGACAGATATGCACTTTTAACATTGCCTTTAAATAGATATTTAGTTAAAGCGCATATTATTACTAATTTTTAGGTTAGACTTAGATATACAGCATATATATATATATATATATATATATATATATATATATATATACTAAGTGTTGAATCAAATATACACTATTAATGTATATATTTTTAATGTGCATTTGGTAATACAGTTTTTATACATTAGTATATTTCACGTAAAAATGAGTGAAATGCGTTAAAATTAGAAATTGTATGTTTATCTATATATATATATATATTTTTATTAGAAAAATAGCAATTTTATTTATGTACATGGGTTTTTTGTAAATATTCACGAAGTATTTAGACTGTTGATTGCTTTGCTGAAAGTTGTTTAAATTGACCTGTTCCTTATACTATATATGGAAATACACGCAAGCCTAGTAAGGCGAGTAGAGAGTTATATTAATTAAAGGAAGTGACGTTAATATGGATTAACATATAAAATTAACCTGAATGCATATTTTATTTGTGGCCTGATGATGCCTACGGGTGAAAGCGCTTGCCAATCTGTTGCACTTTAATAAAGCTAAAGCTTTTGGATTATTTGCCTTGGTCGATCCGTTTTTTCGTAAATGAAACGAGGTGAAGTGAACGTTGCTGAATTTATATAAGGGGATTTATTGGCCGAGGTGTGGAACGCTGTAAACTTGGTATTGCTTAGAACATTTGGTTTACTAAGCAACTTTGTAAAGCTGGTAATGCTTAAAAACTCTTTGGTTAACCGACAACTTACCTAGAACTGTGGAATTATTGCAAACGTTAAGTGTGGATAACCTGCCTGACGCTCTCCTTCTTATTTATTTTATTTGAAATACTTAACTTTTTAGGAGGAGCGTATTTAGACAGCCAATATTTGTACTTTTATTATTCTTTCCTTTTTATCTAAACCTGTCAGACCATTCAAATTTCAAGATAATATGAAACACCTAAAAACCTAGAGTGTCATTATTATTCCCACATGCTGTGTATGACAGCTTTTTTTTAATGTTTAATTTGAGCTTTTGTGATACATGCACCCACTAATGGTTGGCAGGTTAATCCTTTATACAGTTACTTCTCATCATCAGTACTGGAACCCATGTCACATTTTACAAGACTTTTTGTTTTAATGAAAACCCAAACACATCCCAGAACACCTCCAGAACTCAATACAAACACATGTAGGATCATAGGAGGTTACTAGGCTATTGGCCCTGAGGCCCTTATAAGCCTAGCCTACTTTAGCCCATGTTTAAACAAGTCAGCACCCAAAGCCCCTGTCCAGCAAGGACACAGGTGGAATCTCAGGGGTGTATTTTCTGTTTCCCATCCAGGTTGCGCTTAAAAATGGATAATGAGGTGCTCTGCTTGATGTGGAGAGGGAGTCTATTCCACAGATGGGGGAGTCTCTGGGACACAAATCTGTCTCACAAACAAGTCCTATTGATGTCAAAGATCAGGTTGAGGCTGCACGTATGGGTTGCTTGAGTGGAGCTTGACTTATGGATATGCAGCAGTCCCATTAAGGTTGGGTCTGAGATTGCTTTGTATGTCAGACAGAAGTCATCGCTGAGGAATCTGCATGAAACTAAGTAGAGGGACAGGGATTTTAGCCCATCTGTGTAGGGTAGATGTCTGAGGCTCTGGATTCTCCTGGTGAGGAACCTCTGTGGTCTCTCCAGTTGCTGCATGTGCTTTGCGAGGTACATGCTGAAATGGGCATTGTACTCAATAACTGGCCTTACAAGGGAAAAATACAGGGATGTTATGACCTCTTTGCCTTGGATGAGAAACCCTTACTTATGAGGTGGGCTATGTAAAAACCTTTCCATACAATGGAAGTAACACGGTGGTCAAAAGTCAGGTTGTTGTCAACCTGGGCACCCAAATCCCTCACTACTGATTGTGTACTTAGGACATCGTTACTAATGTGATAAAATGTGGAGATGTCACTCTCCCCAAAGGGGATGATGATGCATTTTTTGGCATTCCGCTTGAGGCCATGTTTCTGGCACCAGTCATTTGTTTGGGTGAGACCCTCTTGGAGGGCGTTCACATCACTTGGGGAATTGACGACTGCACCCAGCTTACAGTCATCTGCAAACTTGGTCAGCCATAGCCCACTGGTTTTGGCCTGCACCTCAAAGGAGTGTATCCTGAATAACAGAGGCCCCAAGAACAATCCCTGGAGTATGCCACTCATTATGGGTCTACTGCTTGAGGTGGCTTCCCCTATTTTGATTAGTGTGGGTTCTATCAGTGAGCCAGGTTGCTACCCATCTGGTAACATATGGATTGATGCCTAGTTGAGAGAGTTTATCTATTATGCCCAAGAGGGGAATAGTGTGAAAGGCTTTGGTCAGGTCAAGGTAGGTGTTGTGCACAATTTTCCCCTTGTCCATGGCTTTGGTGACTGTCTCAAAGAAGTTGACCAGATTTAACAGACATGACCTCCCCTTGACAAAACCAAACTGTGTGGGGTCGAGTGTTTGGAGGTTGCCAATGGCCCTGTTAATGAGGTCCATTATAATCTATTCCATGGCCTTGCAGATCAGGCTAATTAGGCTGAAAGATCTATAATTTCCCAGATTGGTGGATGCTCCACCTTTGTGTAAAGGGATGACAGTGGCTGTCTTCCACTCAGCTGGGGCAAAGCTAGTACTCAGGTTTAGTAGAATAGGGTGCCTAATGGTGCTGCAAGTTCATGCCTGAGTTCTTGTAGGATGCAGCCTGGGATGTTATCGGGTCCCACAGAGACTGTATTTTTTGCCTTTGAGTGGGCAGTGATGACCTGTTCCCTAGAGATAAAGGGTTGGGGGACAGGTACTGGGGATGTCCTGATTTAATGATGGGGGAACAGAGGGGAGAAGTTTTCACTGAATTTGTCAGCCAGTAGATTGGCTATATCTACAAAACTATATAAATCTTCAAATAATGTTTAACCCTCGTAAATGTCCTGAGTCTTAATTAGCCTAATGTTTTGGTTATCTGTGCCAAGATTCATGTTATTGCTTGTGCTTCTACTTGCACTAATTGGTGTTTGTTACTTTTTTATCTTTCTTCGCCTTCTAGATGTGAAAAACAACTTGCATGTTTTCAGCCAATATTAACATTTAGTCTTTAAGAAACAGTGCTTTGGCTTTTTTATTGCACTACAATTAGCTTGTCTCCATGGAAATGTAAGAGAAAAAAAATAGTCATCAGCTAGCTTCTAAAGACACTTTGAAACATGTATTACTTAAGGAAACCCTTTCATTATATTCAGTGTTCTCTTATTTACTTGTTTCCTCTTAAAATTGGTTATTAGATTAAGTCGAAGTTCTTAATCCAGACATTTACCTTTACAGAAGTAAGAGAAAACATATCAGCTCTAACTATATTATGCTGTGTAGTTTTGCACCTCACCTCCACCTCAACAACCCAAGATTACAGTCTTAAACATGCTTTTGTCTAGCCTTTTTTTTCTCTTTTTGCATTGTAATGCCTACATTTCTTAACAGTAAAAATGAAAAAAAAACATCTGTTTACTTTAGTATCTTTATCACATACATGAGCAGCTAAAAATGTTTTACTATAAAATATGCAATTTACATTATGAAAACCTTTATTTACCTTATTCCTTCCTCTTCTCCTCCTCTCAATGTCCTTCCAAACATTAATGACATGAAGAGACACAAATGCCTTTCAGTTCCCCAAAAGTTTAACAAATTTAGCAGAAATGCAGTCTTTCCACTTTTCTTACTCAGCCATATTTCACAAATCTGGCCAATGCTTTGTTGTCTCACAGTTATTGACTAATTTCAGTGTTGTTGGTCTGCTTCTTTACTTCTCCCAAGTCCAGACTCTGGTTCCGTTCCAGGGTACTCCCAGTTCTTCTAGTCATCTCATCCTTTTCTCAATCTCGCAAGCATTTTCCTTTGAAACAATGGAAAAGGTTTCACAAGCAGAGTCTCCCTCTGTAGGGTTGCCACCTTTTCAAATGCCCAAAGTGGGACATTTTTGGTACAAACGTCAGATTTTGCAGGCCGAAACATACCCACAGCCAGTACAAAGGATAGAACCTCACTTTTTTTGCCTAAGTAAAAGCTTATTCGTGTAGCATTTTAGTTGTTTATTCTGTTTCTTATAACATTTTGGTGCTTCAGATACAGAATAACTGTTTTATGCAACTATTACATAAAATATAGGAAATAATTTTGTTCTAAAATCTCAGGACATCTGCCATTTTTACAATTTTTTTGCAAGACAACAACTGCCCAAAGAGGGACTGTCCCTCACAAAGTGAGACAGGTGGTAACCCTATCCCTCTGTGCTTTATTATCAGAAGTATGAGAAGCAGACTCCCCTTCAGCATGATGGCTCAGTTTTTGTTGGAACAAAATGTTCTATTTCTTCCTTAGCCTGTTCTACATGAAACAAATACTTTGATCCTCTAGGGAAAAAAAATTATAAAGCTAGCTAGATACAGCAGCTTGGATCTCACATCTACCTCCTGACATTCCCTGATTGCTGGAATAAATTTGTTTCTCTTCTGCCTGGTCTACAGTGAATAATTGTTTTCCATAAAACATCCTAATGTCTCCAAAGTTTAATACTTTGCCCTTTTGACACTGTTTTGTGAGGATCAACTCTTTCTGTTGGTAGGTTTGTATCTTTAATAATACAAGCTTTGGCTGCTTTATCATGGGCAGATTTGGAGCATACACACAATATGCCCTTTCAAGTTCCTTCTGTGGAATACCAGTCCCATTGTTTATTTGTGTCTTTATAAAATTAATACAGTCTGCTCCTTTTAGTTTCTCTGGTACAGCAGAAAATCTCAGATTTTCCCCATGTGTTCTGTCCTGCAATTCTACCATTTTTGAAACATCTCTTCCTGAGCTGTCCATACTCAGCCAGCCTTTTCTTCAGCTCAACCTCTGATTTTTGCAGTTTTATCAGCTCATCTAAAAAACTCTTTAAAGCGTCTTCCATTTTTTCTAGCCACTTCCTATTTGAGTTGACATACTCCTGTATTTGACTTTTATTTTTCTCTAGAGTACTGGAAATCATGCCTTACATCAAAACTGGAGCTTGAGCTGCTTTTAGCTTAACAGTTGTAGGATTTTTCCAGGTAAGTGTTCTCTCTTCACTTTTTCTACTCTATTTCCTTTCAGACTCTCTAGTTTATTTCCTTTCAGAGTCTCTCAGTTTTTTTTTTTGTTTGTTTTGTTTTTCTTTCCTGGTATCCAGGCAGTGTATTTCCTAGCCAGTAACTAAATGTACTAAAAGTGATAGACTTCCCGGCCCTTTCCTTTCAGTTTCTTTTTTTTCACACTGGGAGAGCGGAAGTTAAGCTGCTGATCAGTGTACAACCATCTTGGAAATCCCTTCCTGTTCTTTTTGTTATTTTATCTGCAAATCCACAAGCTTTCTGATTATTTTTATTTCTTTCTCTTTCTCACAGTCACAAATTGTATGCACGTGTTATCCTTAATGATTTGTTATTGCTAACTATGCATGCTTAAGTGTATAGGTAACTTAAGATGAAATATCAAATATAACGTGAAAATGAAAATATACTGTACATTGTCTATGTATGTGAATATGGAGCTTTTCTGCCTGGGCCTCTACTGAAACAGAGTATCCCAGCTGGACTTTCCCAGTCAACAAAGACAAATAAACAAATAAAATGAAAAAAAAACCAGAATCTAAACTGCCAAAACAAGTGAAACATTCATACTGTCACTTGTCTTGCCCTAAAGTTTCAAACAGTGGAAATGTAGTCACAAAATAAGTGGGTACTAGCTTTCAGTCATTTATAAGTAACTGTTGAATTAGCCTTGAAGTGAGTAGAAATGCAGCTCTAAGACACCCCTATACTAAATCTAATATCATTACTCAGTTCCGTGAAACCAGGTAATAAACATAAAATAATGAACTACCAGCATCCATAGATCATATTGTCTTAAGTATTTAGTTTTGTTCATTTGATTAAAGATCTTTCAGCAAAAGGTAATCATCCCAAATGCACAGATACTTCTAATATGATCAATATTACTCTAGGACTTGTATACACTCTTATCATAAGTCTATGAGATCAATATCCACTAATACTTAGAAGAAGCCATTTTTTCAAATTATGCCTGAAAGTCCAGCAGCATTTAATGACCCAGAAGAATTACATCTCCATCAATATGTACTTAATTGGACAGACCCTAAAGTCACAAACAGTAAATATGAGCTAGCAAGTAAAAAATCAATAGGACAACAACTCATCAGATTTACAACCCCCTACTCACCTTACATAAAGGGAATCAGTGGAATACATATGTAATGTTAGTCTGCACACTGCAGAATTTCAGCCTTCAGGCACTTATAATCACTTTAAAGACCAGCTTAAATTGTCAGCATTATTTCTTTTCTTCGTCAAAGTTAAATATTTTAAATGAATTATGGGACAAAAATATTTGAATTCATAAACATATTTTTCACTTCATGAAACAATCCTTAATTTATGTCTACAAAAACTGTAGCAAAGATTTTTGTGCAAGGAATTAATATATTATCCTTGGAATGCTAGTTAGCAGCCATTCAGGAAGTTAGAATGTACAGCGAGAAAGCAACCATCAGAATGGGTGGTGGATAGATCCATTTACAGTTATGTGTAGACACTTTCTGCTAAGGTATTTGGCAGAAGCCCATTAATGCAGATCTACTAAGTTGGTCTACTATCAATGCAGTGTCACATCTTTAGTACAAAAGTACCATAACACATTACCAGGTGCAATGAATTTCCCATAACACCCTTCCTGTAGTATGAAGCAAAATGGCATGTGACCGACACAACCATTGTACAACAATGCTGCACGCATTTAGCATGCATACCTAAAGACAAAGATGCATCAGAATCATATCCAACACAGTGCATTCTTTTTCTTTGTTTAACTCATCACCCACCAGAATTATGCATTATAAAAAGCCACAACTGATTAAGAATGCATAGCAGACGTGCTGTTCCTCAGGAGATATATCATAATAAGTCATGACTTACAAAGAGTGTTTAACAAATGCTACAACGTACGGTAGGAAATGTGATCCTTATGTAAATCAGCTTACCAGAACTTGTTTGCTCCACTTATCCTGCCTGCTTAATACAACATATTCGACACTCCTGTATATAACAAAGTGAATAAATGAAGTTTGTGGGCACCAGAAACAGCTAAATAAGACCAAATATGAAAAAGAAATGTGGAAAGGTGCAGGGCCTGAATGTAAATGCTAGCATCTCTAGATTATTTTCTGATGTTTTGTTACACTTGAAGGATGGAAGAATTTTTTTTTCCAAAAAGTTTGCATTTAGTGCAAAGCAGTGAGAAGTAATTCATCATGAGAAAGATGAGGAAAGGGATAACAGTGATGGGGGGGGTGGTAGTACTAACATTAAATCAGAAATGCACCTACACTATTCGATAATCTAAATGTAGCAACGTCATTTAAGACCTAAAGAAGAGTTAGGACAACACAGTGACACACAACATGTGGCATTATGGATAGAAATGAAAAAAAATTCTTGGTATTTTTTGGATACATTTATTACAATGCAGGCTGGTGACCTCTGCACAGTTACTAACAAGCTGCTTCTCTGAGCACAAGATGGATATACTCTAAAAAAATAAAAATAAAAGGGTAGCTTTGGAAGCAACAGGAAATAGAATAAGGAGTTTTAACCCCTACAGGAGGACATGAGGAGGTACTGACTGAAATATTGAGATACATGAACTAAATCAATAAATAGTACAAGGTATGATGCCCATGCACTGGCCCAGTAATCAAAGAGCCTCAATCCTCACCACTAACACCAGTGAGGTGTATCTACACTGGGAAGGATAGCAAATACACACACAGTAAAGTACAATTTCCCTTAAGAGCACACAGAGATCACAGTCAGTCTGGGGCTGGTTTCTTCCTTTCTCTCCAGATCCTCAATAAGACTCCCCACTGGCACAGCTACTGGGTGTAGATCTCAGCCTAGTGGTCAAGCCAAAACATCCAGTGCCCTCTCTGTTCAACCAGTGCTTCCTGTCCCTGCCCAAGAAGCTGACACACACACACTTCATGATTTGGTTTAAATATAGACACACAGAAACTCCAGCTATGCCCCCTCCTGCTAGGCTATAAGGTAGTAATCACTGCCACCAACTACTCTTGTCAGCTACTAAAAAGGCCCTTACCAAAGGGTGTCCAATTATACTGTGCAATAGTATTATCAAAATAGTAAGTCGATGAACAGCAAGGCTTATTGGAGTGGCTCTCTACAGTATCACTATATACATGCAATGTACTCTAGAGCTTAATTTTTTTCTAAACAAAACAGCCACAGTTGAAAATATTTAATAATAAATAATAAAAACACAAGACAAATCTTCTCAATTCAAAACAGTACTAGTCAAGAGTTCAGAAATCACAGGAAAATGCTTAAAATAATACTGTAGGATAGTCTGACATAAATATAGAAAACAGCTAGACTAAATCTGACTGCATTCCTATCTAACTCTAAGAGCAATCACAGTTCTAAATAAACTTACATATAGAGCAAAGGCTGAATACTGGTGATTTTGACAGATTCAGACAAAATCCAAAATGTTTTAATTTCTTTCTCTCTGAGAAAGTCTTAAAAATAACACATTATTGCAGACTCATTTTAGATTACATCATTCTTCTCTGGTTCCCAGGCTAACAGAAACTCAGAGTTTTTACATTTCTTTGATCTTGCACCTGGCCAGAAAACTACAGCAATAAAAGACATTATATATGTAAAATCTAGCAATTAACTCTGGTCTCAAAACAACAGAAGGAATTCCTCAGTCCAGACATTATATCTCCAAGCTTTGAAATCAGTCATACAATGCTTGACTTATCAGCTTTCTTCCAGTAGAGTTCACTGTGGTTACATTTTTGAAGTTCAACATTTAACACAGTTTTCTTGCATTTAAGAGGACAAGCCTGTGGATTATATTCATATTTACAATGACAAAGAATTATCTACAAAATTCTATCTAGCTAGGCTGGCATCCTTCACATATCTTCACACAAGGAAAGAGAGCTGCTGTTTAAAATGGATTTTAATAGGTCATGTCACTTAAAAAACAGCCATGTAATAAACATTTTCAAGACATAGTGTATGTAATTAAAAAAGAGTGCCAATTTAAAAGTGGGTGTGTGGAGGGTGTCATATGGATGATGGTTTAAAGTCTACACAAAGATGTACTTCTTCATGAAGCAGCCTCTCTGAAAAATGTGGTGGGTTCACAAGCAATGGAAGAATTCAAGAATGTGTGAAGAAGGGCCACAAGAAGGTATTAGCGGCTAATATAAATTACTGATCTAGGATGTACCTCATGATTCAACAAATAAGAACCTGAAATGGTTATTCTATGCCTGAGCCTCTTCCCTTTGTGTTTCTGTGGATTTTCTCCAGGTCCTCAGATTTTCTCCTGCTTCCTGAAACATGCTTGTGATTGGCTACTCTGAACTGCCCATATATCTTTGTCCTTATGGCAGATGTAATGAATTAGAAATGGTATATGAATGGTCAGCTTACTTAGCCAATTCATAAATCAATATATCAGAGAGAATGTGCATGAAGCATCTACAAAAATCATAACTGTCACCTATATTGAATAGCCTAATCAAAAAAAAAATCTATTTCACCTTGGCTGTCCAGATAATATAAGTACATTTGTAAGAGCAATACATGCATTTTCAACATTCATTTGTATGTCTGTAATTTTCAAACTACCTTTTCCTCTTAGGGTAAACCTGAAAGACAAGTCTGACCCCTCTTACTGGAACAATGCTGGAAGACTTTATGGCACTCATTTGCCAGACCTCATATCAAGGCTAGGGTAACAGTCAATAGGCAGTTGTGAATCTAAATGCAAACCACTAGCTTTGAAAATACTGTGTACAGACCAATGAAATTAATGAAATCTCACCTGTTTTATGTGGGGCCCTTGTAAACCTTTTCTGTAATATTGTTAACACTGTGTTCATTTGTTCACCAAACCAAACCAAGGTACATAGCTGAAACAAGAAGCAAAACACCATTCGCTTGGTACATCCCCAGTGAACAGGTTTTGGTCACTGATTAACAGACCAGATACTGCCTTGGGTCTAATGCTGTAATGCCAGGAACCCAATACTAAGGGAACTGGTAATGGGGCTGGCAATGACTATATATTTAGCTCAATCCATGTGGGATAATGCCAGCAACTAGAAAATGAGATCACAGGTATGAGATCACAGGTACTTTGGACTGGAAAGGAAACAAAACATGAGCTTTATATGCTAGTTTTACATTCAAAATAGTTTGAGAAGGACTCAGTGATCACCAAGAGCCCTTGGGGATGTCCGAGACCATCTCATCTAGTTAAGCCGATCCAAAGAAAAAATAATCTGGTATGCCACATCAAGCATCACAAGGATACAGGGAATGCCCCAACTTGAGACTGCTCTTAGTCCAGAAGTCACTTGGATCACTGCTTACCCTAAAGCTGGGCCTGGGTGTTTTATTTTCTGTGGGGTCCTTCTCTTTATGTTCCTTGAAGTGCTTCTTCCTATTTTTGATTTTGAGGTGTCCATGTGCTGCAACTTTTCAACAGGAAAGTATTTCTCATGTGTGTGTGTGTTTTTTTTTTCTTTTAAATCTGGCGGAGTCTTGAAAACCTTTTTTGGTATTATGTGACATAGGGTCATGTTACATTTCCAACAAAGTGAAGGACTATAAATCACTGGAATTTACATTTTAAGTGATGATATTAAACAAAATTCTGGAGCCACAAATAGATATGGAAAATAGACAATGAAATAAGGGCAGTACAGACTTACTAGTTTTGCATTACCATTCAACAAGTCTAAATAAGTAATAAAAAACAAATGAGGTTTAGAAATACTGCTAGGCTTCAGTCTCCCACATTACTTTACTCCATATAAATCAAGCTTTCATTGAAGGCCATCTAGCAGTGGAAGGTGCTTCCCTTCATTGAACATCTAGTGACGGAAGGTGCTTCCTTTTACTGAAGACCATTTAGGGTGGGAGGCACTTCCTTTCACTGAAGACCATCTAGAGGAGGAAAGTGCTTCCTTTCATTGAAGACCATCCAGCGGAGGAAGGTGCTTCCTTTCACTGAAGACCATCTAGCAGTTGAAGGTCCTTCCTTTCATTGAAAACCATCCAGCGGAGGAAGGTACTTCCTTTCATTGAAGACCATCTAGCAGTGGAAGGTGCTTCATTTCACCTCCTTGTTGTATACTGACAAGCTCTTTGGTTAATACATACATCAGGAGAATGAACTGAGAGATATTCTACACCAACAGTTCTGAGATGTAACACACCTTTGTTGCCTGTGGAAGGTGTTTGTCTTATAAAAACTGTTCTGTGATACTCAGGTGGTCGTACCTCTAGGTTTTAGCAGGCAGCATGTACAGCATAAAAAGGTAGGAGGCCATCACTTCACTAACTTACAGACTCCTTTTCTCCTAGATTTTACGGTATGGAATCAATAAGACATGGCAGAAAACACACAAAACATTACTCAATGGGTATCAGATAACTGTCAGTGCTCCCAACAGGGTTTATCACTGCACTTCTGGTTTCCCCCATTAAAGAATTGCTGCTATGCCCAAGTCCCACCCTTATCTCTAGCACAAATTTAAGGAAAGGAGTCTCCTGTTCTTCCACATCCATTTTACTCGGCTAACCCTGATGAGTCATACCTACTCACATGCTTGCTGATGTCACAGCTGAAAGCTATTCCCTTGGGTCTACGGGCTAAATTCTGACCAAGATTTTTGCTCCTGATTTACATTCAATCTACTTTACGTCTTATACCAATGTTAATTCCATAGCAGTAAAATATATATCATTCTGCCATAGTTTCCAGATACTTTGCCCTCCATATTGATTTGTACCCACAAAACAAACATTTGGCCAACAACCTGTTTGACAAAGTCAATTGTCAGGAAGCACCTGGATACATGAAACAGCTATAAAACTACAGGTTTTACAATGAAAACACTGTGGGCAGGGATTACAAAAATGTAATCATCACACCTAACAGCTTCTTTCCAGTACCTCCCTCCCCAAGCTATCCTCCAGGTGTTCAGCCTCTTGTCTGAGTACAGACACTTAAGATATTCCAAAACAACCTCATAAAATCCTTTGAAGGAATGTGTATAAACAGAAAAAAAAAACAACATTTTACAGAAATCTTTCATAAAGTCTGGAAGTGAAATATTAAATCACAAATGTTAAAAATAAATCACTGGTAAGCATTGCTCAGTATGTTTTCTGTGAATACACAATTTAGAAGAAGAGATATCCAGTTGTACAAGCATGCATACTTACTGATGGGAGTATAAAGTAGATGGCAGATAAACACAAAGTGCTAATAAATTGAAGAGGACTGTGAAAAGCCTTGTCTTAATATTCAAACACACGGCACAGACAGTGATAAAAATACTATCGCATGTTAGTTTGAGCGATTTAATGATAAACTTCGATACAAGCCTTTTTTTTGGAATAAATATTTTCTTTCAAAACAGAAAAAACGCAATGTGGATTTATGTTGCATAGTTTGATAAATGTGTTAGAAAAATAGTTACAGTTCAATACACAAGCTATGTTTTAACTAAAAGGTTACAGTTTATTTTGCTATGGAGAATGTTGGCTACAAACATTAATTTCACCTAGTTATCATTAAGATACATTAAAACATGTTAAGAAGTTTAAACACTGCAAAATATTTTGTGTGTATTTCATTTCCACAGGCACTGAGCATAAAAAAAATAGAATGACAAACCTTCAGTGATTCTTTTCTGCAATAGTTTGCTAAAATATAAACTGTTTTTTCACAATAGGTCAAAAGATATAACTGTTTTCTATGGTGTGAATCTAATTAAAATGATGCAAAACTAAAAATGTGCATGCCTTTAATTAATTTAAAGACTTAAGATCTGTAATAAATACTTTTAACATTGCAAAATCAAATCAGCCAGATTAATGCAATGTCTTTCGACTTTTCCCAGTTAGGGGTCACCACAGCAGATCACCAGTCCACAGACTGATTGGCAGTGGAGTTTTTATGGTGTTGAGTTGCCAGCCCAGTGCTCAACCTTCACTGAAGGCACACACACATGCACCTACCTGCATGTCTTTACAACTCTACTAATAAGGAAAAGGTCTCAAAATATAAAACACTAAGGATGCCTAGAGATGAACAACAACAGGGACATTGTTATATTGCATAGCTCTAAGGTGAATGAAGACCTGAAAGGTATGAATTGATGGGTCCTCCATTGCCAAAGTTCTGAAATACAACTTCACATTGCCAGAGACTAGACACAGTCAATTTTCCAAGATGTCCAGCAGATAACATAAACAAAATAAACCTACAAAAACACATGCTACTTCACTGACTGGGCCATTTGTTGTGACGTTATGTCACTGCTGCAGAAGCACGTGGCTGTCGTTAGCCTCTCCTTAATGTCAAATGCTAAGTGTCACTTGACCCCTTGATTTAATCTTTTAAAAAAGCTCGGCTGTTAATTTTTTACCTTATTATTACAGACTAGAAGTGAAAGAATGCTTATTTAAAGTTTAGTTATATGAAAAAATGTAAACAAACACAACACACCATCATCAGTGGCAGTAATTTTGGTTTAGGAACAAGTGAATGTGAACTTTAGTATGTTAAGAACTTATTCCTGGAGTGCCTAGCTATCTTAATGAAGGCAACATGCCTGAAATTCTGCCCTTGAGTTCCTGCATGCATGCATGCTAAAATCTGCCATGATGTAATTACCACTTAAACATCTGCACCTACCAGAATTTCATTTAATCATAACATTTTACCTAAATCCATGTAAGATAATGGTGTCTCAGATGAAATTACTCTACAAATAATGCTATATAGTTGTTTACACAAACAATACAACTTTTCTAGGTAACCAGAAAGGCAGAAATGCATTCACAGTAGGTCACAGAAAAAAAGCCTTTCCTTTCTGAAAAACTCAGGAGTCAGTGCCTACTACATAATTACAAACCACCAGCTATTCAGTTTATGTTAATTCTGGGTACATTTTGAGAAGACAACAAACTAAACCAAATGTATGCAGGCCCCCTGGCAGAAAAGAGGTTCCTTTCTTTAAAGTCATATGGAATTGAGTGGACACATCCACAAAAATGAAAACATTATGACAAAGAATTTCAGAAATGCATATACTCACAAAGGTTTGCAAATGTAACTTACACATAAGTGCAAACAATTCACTTAGCTCTGCTGGTCATCTATGCTTTTTATTGTACATTCAGTGTTACTTTCTGCACTGACGTCTTAACTCCTCATTCATCCTGTCACTACTTGTTTGTTTAGGAGAATTGTTAGAACAGCTCTTAATGACATATTCAGTTGTGACAAATTGGTAAGAACCTTTTCAAATGTCACATTAGAACAATAAACACAATCTGCGTAAGACTGTTTAACATACACCTTTTATGGAAATACAAATAATACATGCAGTTTTACAATACGATTAAGGAAATACAAATAAAAAACAAGCTCAATTTGTTCAATAATACACATGAGAAAAACAAGAGCACTACAAAGCACTTTAAATCTTGTAAATATCTTATGCAAAAAAAAAAAACATCTCACTTTTTATCATATCACAGTTGGTGGGTGTAATCAATGCAATGTCTTTCATCAGACAATGGGATGCTGGGAATTAGTAAAAATGAACTTAGCCTCAAGGATTCCTTGCGGCAAATTTGAAGAAGGAATGCAAAGATTAATCCATACAAAATATTGGAAGTTAAGCGCAAACAGACCACCAATTAGTAGAAGCTTTTTCCTGCTTAGTACTTTATATGTCCAAAAAAGCAATCAGAAATATTGAGAAAGTGTCTTTATGGTACTGGTCTGCCAAGAAAAGTGACAAGTTTTAGTTTTCCACTAATTCCTTTGTTTTCAAATGATACTTTGAAGTGGTTGTTTGCAGAGCTGTCCTCACTGCAATGACCCAGCCTGAATCACCTCTCAACCTATTAGAGTAAGAAATCTGGACAAAGCCATAAAAAAGGTGGTACAAATAGGGACAATTTTAAAATATTGCTGTTACAGACTTAGAAAGTTGATAGAATAACAGGTTTTGATTAGGATTAATTTTCTGAAGGGTATGAAGTCTAAAACTCAAATGTCTATCATTATTTTCTAACTTCAATCTTTAATGATTTGCCAGTAATTTGCCAGAAAGCCACACGTTTATGAAAAATGTACCAAAAATATAAGGCAAAAATCTGGACATTCTGCGAATATCTGTGCAGTTGAGAGGTGATGTCATTGTTAAAACAGATTGCCCAGAGTCACCGGAATGCCACATAAGGGAAAGACTACATTAAAGCCAGCTTGCTCATTAACAAGGTAGGCCAAAGCACTTCACAAATTATTCATTTGGCTTCATTTTGATTGATTTTCTGAAATGGCGTTTGGGGCTAAGAGGTGGCTAGGCAACTTGAAGTCAAATTTTATAAAACCTACCCACTGTAAGTAAAAATGTGGTCCAATAATGTGGTACCAAATAACATTCATGGAAAATAACAGGAACAGAGCAAGCTAAAAGGCTCAATTCTATTTACTCTCTACCTCCAAAAGTGCCATGAATGTCACAGGCTTAATCCTTAATACACATTACAATCAGAAGGATTTTTATTTAGTGCTTGGTACTGCAATGCATGCATTGAAGTCTCTAACTACATCCTCTAGCAAAATGCTCCCTGGGCAATTAACACCACAGGTAGTGTGAAGGCATTAAAATAACAGTCGGGAGAAGCTCTTATACTATGATCATATCTTTCAAAATTTTCGCAGACTATCCAGATTTTTGCTTGATATTTTTTTATCCATTCCTCATACAATCTGAGGTATTCTCTCTAGTCTATGAGGATTTAAATCACTAAATAATGACATACATTTGAGTTTCAGACTTCATATTCTTCAGGAAATGCATGCTAACACAAAAGCAGTTATTCTAGCAACTTTCTAAGTTTATAAGCACAACATTTAAAATCCATCAGTTTTCCTTTGTCCACCCATTATTTTAGACTTTGTCCTGAGCTAAGAGGCTGTGAGGTATGACTATGACTATACTGCTGTAAGAGTCAATACCGTACAATAAGCTCCCACTTTTGAAATGTATCATAGCACTGATAGTTTCTTCATACTATGTCTTTTACAAAGGTTGTGGAGAGGAACAGTTCTGAAAGTAAGCAAATAATTGTACAGTCATTATGGGAAGAAAGGTCTCAAAACAGATGTGCAGAAATCAGGAATAATGTCACATGGAAAAACAAATAAATAGGGTTATGTAAAAGGTAAACAGGGATTCAAAACCTATTAGGGGCGTTCAAGCAACAGTAGATAAGAAATGGAATTGATGCAGGGATAAGAGAAGTCAAATGCATTTTGAATTTTCTGTCATAACATTCAGTGTTCTGATTCCTGTATTTAATTTGATGGTAACATTGTTACTATACAGGGGTAGAAAGCTCAGCAGTAAAAAAAAAAAAAAAAGATGAGGCATAACAACACCCCCACTGGGACCATTTTTTTCATCTTGTCTATTGTGAAACCATATTTTTGTGCAATATAAAATATGAGCCCTTTATAATCACCATTTTATCTGTATTTACATACAGTTTCAATTATCGGTTTTATCCTTTCGTAATAAACAGTGCACCAAACAAAAGCCTAGCTCCTCCTCCTCATGGGACCACTTGGACAATTCTTTTTTGTAGCAGGGAGAGACTGAAGACTGAGAAGAAAATGAATAGCCTCTGGATACATTGATCCACTTGTGATTGCAATGATCTCCCATAGCAAAAGATGTATGGACAGCTACAGCCTGAGGAAGTCCAATGCAGCTGAACCATTTCATCATTGGGGGACTCACACAAAGGACTACTTGTTAAACTGGAGGGTCTCATCAAGGATGTGCTCCCACTCAAAAGAGGTGTTTCAGAGTCTTTTCACATTACCCTCATGAGCTTCAATATTTCTTCAAAGTTATGATAATTAAGTGGCAAAGAGGAAGAATAAGGTTCCTGGTCTCTTCCATATCAGGAG